>NW_026057584.1:5901407-6075540 GCF_023721935.1 Panthera uncia
CGGGGGTGGTATGTGTGCGAGGACGTGTGGGCTTGCGAGTGTGCAAGTGAGCTCCCATGAGTGCAAACGTGTGCGCAGGGGTGTGACGATTGTGTGCAGGTGTGAGCACGCACGTGCAAGAGCACGTGAGCGTCTGAGGGTGTGAGGGACTGTGTGCCTGAGGCCACCTGAAGGGGGCGTGCGTGTGCCCACGCGGGCATGAATGAGTGCGTGAGCACGCGTGACTGTGAGCCTGCCCGTGTGTGCAACGTGAGCCTGAGCGCGTGCGTGGACGCATGGTCGATTGGGAGGGAGGGCGGCTGCACGTGCACACGTGTGAGGATGTGCGTCCGAGGGTGTGCGGGTGTGGCTTGGCACAAGCGAGCCCCTGCGTGTGCGAGCGGGCATGTGAGAGCGTGGTGAGTGTGCGTGCGGGTGCGAGGGAGGGAGGATGCGGGGGCGCGTGCACACATGCAAGTGTGTTTGAGGGTGTGCGGGTGGGTGTGAGGGAGGGTGCCTCCGGGAGCGGGGGTGGGGCGGGGCAGGACCCCTCCACCCGCTTCCGCACCCCTGTACTTCTGGCCATGAGGGTCACCTCGCCCTTGGCCTCCTCTGAGCCCAGCCCCGATCCTGACCCTTTGGGCTGCGTGAGCCTTGTTCTCTGGCTTCTGTTTCCGGGTTCGAGAAGTGAATTCCAGGTGGGCTCCTGTGGGGGGACTCCGAGCGCCAACCAGTGTCCCCTTGCCTGGCGGCTCTTGCCACCGTGTCCCCGTGGGCTCCGGGTGACCCTCACGGAGGCAGCTCTGGCCTCCCCGCGCACCTGCTCCCCGCCCCTCACTTCGCCCGGAGCCTGGCGCTACCTACTGGGGAACGGAGCCCCAGGGTCCCCTGCCTCCACGTGACCGTGACCGTGACCGCGCTTTCCCTGCTTCTTTCCCAGCGCTGCGGCCGTCCCCCTCCCCCCTCAGCCCTCCTGGTCCCCGCTCCTCGCCTGCACCAGCCGGGCCCCAATGCACCCGCGGCTTCCTACCCAGGTGGGAGGGGGAACCTCTCATGGGTCCCACCGGGAAGATCCCACCTGCTCTGGGTCGCAGGGACCCCTGCCCAGGCTCCCTTGCCCTCCGGCTTCTGGTCACCTTGGGCCACACAGAGGCCCTGGAAGAAGATGAGACAGAATGAGCAGAAGGAGAGATCTCACCCTCCTGCTCAGCCTCCTCACCCCTGCTCAGCTCCCACGGGGCCGCTCCACCGTGCTCCCTCCCGAGAGCCCAGTTTTGGGGCTCCAGCCTGGGGTGACTGCCCGCAGGGCTGTTCTGGCCCCCAGGTTAACCACCCTCCCCACTCAGGCCTTCCGGCCCATCCTCCCCCCTCCCCCCACCTCTGCACCTGCACTTACATTCTCTCTGTTCAGAGAAGCCCTGCTGTTGCTGTGTGAGGGACATACGCAGGGATCTCGGCCCGCGCCCCAGCCACACCCCATCTCTCTCCCCCGTTACACAACTTCTGGAGCGTGTCAACGCTACTCACTTACCCACTCTTTCCGCATGGAGTCAGATACCGTCACCCCACCGTGCTCAGCCTTCACGCTTCCCAAACCCCCTCCCTGGCCCTTGGGATCGTTAGGGCATTTTACTCACCGCCCCGGGAGGGGAAACGATGACACCATTGGATCCTTACAGAGTTTCCCGGCTTCTACGAAACTCGAGACTCAGACCTGGTGTACCGGCAGTTCCAAGTGTGGTGAGGGCGGTGACGACGACCACGGCAATTCACCAGTAGACATGCTTTCTGCCCGTAGCGCGGACCAGACGCTGCTCTGTGGGAACAGCGTGTACTAACGGTAATACCAAATCTACGTGTTTATCCTGTTGATAGGCGATGGGCTTCTCCTCGTCCCTTTAAAGGAGGCAGTTGAGGCCAAGAGGGGTCAAAGATCGGAGAACCCACCCATGTCTACTTTTGCTTTAGTTCAGTTCCTCCCTCAGCCTGGCTCCTTCACAGTCACTCTTACCTGGCGTCCCATGACGTCGTCTCTTACACTGAGCGGTGGCAGAGAAAGCCTCACGCGGACAGCCAGGGTGGGGCCTGGGGTCTGGGGCCTGGGAGTGCATCAGGCGGCCCAGGGTTGTTGCTGTGGAGTCACTGGGTAATTACTTGTAATCACCTACGGGAATCCGAGGTGGGAGCCCGGTCGGCAAGACGGAGATTCTTCGGGAGTGGAAGGCGAGACGGACAGCTCTGGAGGCCGCGGGGGTTGGGGTCGGGGGGGGGACAGGACCAGAGGTGGGAGGTCACGACCAGCTGCTGCAGGGGGGTCCTCTGCGGTTCCCATGCGGCCGGCTCGACAGTCCCCATAGCTGAGCTCTGTTGACCAGGTGGCACCAAGGGCAAGGGGGTGGGGGGTGCTGAGCAGGGGGCCACGCTGTGGGCAAAGCACTTGGCTCCGGGCATCGTGGTCCTTGTGTGCGTGCGTCGGCATCCCTGCATTCTGGAATACTCCACACCCCGCCGCGCACCTCCTGGTCTGTCCACAGCCGCGGCTCTGACCTCAGCTCCTCCTCGTTTGCCCTCCCTCACTGTGTTCCCGCCACACCAGCCTCACGCTCGTCCCTTTGCACGCTTTGCTTTTGCTTTGCCCCTTCCGGAGTGCCCTTCCCCCCCCCCCCCCATGCCTTTGCGGACCACTCCCTGCCCCCTGCTCAGCTGCCCTGCTGTCTGCGAGGCCTCATCTCGGACCCCCTGCCCCCAGCACCCTCTCGCCCCCTTTCACCCAGCCCTACTTTCCCTCGTGGCCTTTCCGTCTCTCAGTAACACCTATAGCTAGTGTTTCTTCTTTCCCCCACCCCAGGGGAATGCCCGCTCACTGAGGGCAGGGACTGGGGTGGTCCCCACTGCTCTGTCACTGAGGCCTAGAAGGTACTCGACAGATACGTGCTGCTGGTCAACCCAGAAAAAAACAGAGGAGCAAGATGACTTACGGCAACCCTATTCGTAATAAAAAGAAACCAGAAGCCGCAAACTTCACGAACAGGTGACAAGTTGAATGAACATCCAGGTAACGGAACAGTACTCGGTGTGAAAGAAAAAAAGGTGTCGGGGCGCCTGGGTGGCTCGGCTCTGGTCATGATCTCATGACTCATGAGTTTGAGCCCCGTGTCGGGCTCTGTGCTGACAGCGAAGGGCCTGGAGCTGTGTCTCCCTCTCTCTGCCCCTTCCCCGCGCATGCTCTGTCTCTCTCTACCTCTCAAAGATGAATAAACATTAAAAAAAAAAAAAAAAAAAAAAAAAACCTCATCTCCTGAATGTGGGTTGGAAGCTGGCAGTGTGAATCAAGATGTTTTTTCAATACGATTTTTAAAATATTTATTTATTTTGAGAGAGAGAGAGAGAGAGCGCATGCGTGCATGAATGGGGAGGGGCAGAGAGAGAGGGAGAGAGAGAATCCTAAGCAGAGAATCCTCTGCTCTGTCAGTGCAAGCCTGGGGCTTGAACCCGTTGAAACTGTTGAGATCATGACCTGAGCCAAAGTCAGATGCTTAACCGACGGAGCCACCCAGGCGCCCCTTTTGTCAAAGGCCTTTAAACGCCGCCGGTTTCCTGTAAGGCTGAACTTGAGTCTGAAACCCAGGCTGCTTCTGTCCGTTTCTCCCAACCAATTTTTCCAGCCTCATATCACATTCTTCCACCCCACACCCTGTTTTTTTCTCGTCAGCCTCGCCAGGTTTCTTGGGCTCTCCAGCTCCATTTTTCCCATTAAAGCCTTTATCATTCTTTAAAGGTCAATTCCAACTCCACCTTGTGTGCTGACGTCTTTCCTGCTTCTGAAAGTCTTTAACATTTCCTTACAACGCTCCCCAGGCTCGTTCTTCTTTCTGCCTTATGGTAAATCAGGTGCTTTCATACCTTCCTTTTTCCAGGAGATTGAGAGAAGAAAAGCCTCTGAGTGGTTTTTATATTCTTCTGTTTTTATGTTCTTCTAAGCTTGTAGTTCAAAGGAGTTGTGACGGATATACGTGTTGGAGTAAAGAAAGCATCATTTGATCAAAACATCGTCCTCTACAGTTTTAAGATTCTGTCTTATGGATCTTTCTAAGAGCATGTATTTCTGAGGATAAGGCTTCTGCAAAGGAATTTGCTTAGAACCTTGTCACAGTCCGATTCCCCCAGGGTCGGGTGGGGGGTGGTTTCTACTAATCATTTACTGAGGGGGACCCAGGGTCCACAGCTAGGAGGAAAAGCAATGAGCGGAGGAAAGCAAACTCCTGCCGTGGGCACACAATGGCCTTTGCACAGCCTGGTCTTTGAGTCGCCTTTGCAGATGGAAACGGAGGCACCACGTCAGCGCTGAGAAGATAAACCGTTTCCATTTATTTTGCATTATACTTTAGGACCTAAATATAAATATTTCAGCTCTTCATCTCAGCGTGATTTGGTTACGGAAACATAATCGGAATTGTTTAAGAGAGAGAGGGAGGCGGCTTCTATTTTGGTCCCGGCACAGGAAATTCAGCCTTTGTCCATTTTTACAGTGTGATTTATGGGAGGTTAAAAATTCATAACGTAGGGGCTAACCTCGAGCAAATATTGTGTTTCGCACGAGCCAATTCAAACGTTCTCTCCTCTCGGGTTTCCTTTTCAAAAAGGTTGAGGAAAGTGAGGTTCAGCAGCTGCTAACCTATTTGATCTGCTGAGAGGCCGGCCGACTTCGTAGTGCTCTTAGTGGGGGGGCTCCCTTTCTTCCTGACAACACCCCGGAGCCCCGAGCTTTGTGGACTATGGACACACGAGAGCTCTGACCTTCACAGGATGGTTGTGCGTCTTCCTGTGGCCAGAGGAAGGCCAGCCCCCTTTCCCTGAGCACCTGCTCAGGGTGCCCCACTCTTCCTTCACCCCCACCCCCCGCCTCTGGGGGCCCGCTGGTTGAGTGCACAGCCCTGGCCCACAGAACCTTCTGGGCATCTGGAGGCAGCATCACCACCTGAAGACTCCCTTGTTGGTGCTGTGATGCCCTTGTTCACTCAGCCTCCGCCGCCCCTGCTCTCCTCCCGCATTCTGCCTACAGGTGCCAGTGACACAGCACACCTGCTCCAGGGTCCTCTGTCCGGGCAGGCCCTGGAGACCAAACAGAACCATGCCTGCCCTGACTCTGGACTGCAGAAGCCACGAAATAAAGCCGCACTGACCAAGAGAAACACCCACGTAAACAGACAGGGGGACCAGGATGGAGGGGCCCTGGGGGGTGACAGGAAGGCAGGGGTGAGGTCCTCCATGGCAGTGCCGGGAGGTGCCGGGTCTCACCACAGCCCAAGACTCCGAGGCCCTGACAGCTTCCTCTCCCCCCACAATAAATGAGGAGGCAGCCCTTACAGCTCACGCAGAGCCACCTGACCAGGCTTGACAACTTCTCGCTCACTTTCCATGAAGATATTTTGAAACTATTAACATTTTTCTTAATGTTTATTTATTTTTAGAGAAGAGAGAGAGAGGCAGAACGTGAGCAGGGAGGGGCAGAGAGAGAGGGAGACACAGAATCCGAAGCAGGCTCCAGGCTCCGAGCTGTCGGCACAGAGCCCGATGCGGGGCTCGAACTCCCAGACCGCGAGATCATGACCTGAAGCCGAAGTCAGACGCTTAACTGACTCGGCCACCCAGGCGCCCCAGAAGATATTTTGAAACTAAAAGCATCCGCCAGCTTGGAAAATGAGGGCTCGCATTGGACTTTGGGGTGACTGTATGCATATTTCCCGGGGATTGGGTTTGATTCAGGAACAGCATGGAGGGCTCTACCCGGCTGTTGTCCCCACGAGAACAGCCTGGTAGGTCCTGGAGAAGATGGGGAAGATTCGGCCTTCTCGTGTGCTTTGGTTGAATGCGTATGAACCAGAGAACAGAGCAGACATCCCCCCTCTACGCGAGAACCAAGTTTTTCGGCGATCGGTCATGTTCACACTCCTGTCTGCCTTTATTACTTCTGTTCCTCCAACTTCCAGTCTTGCCCGGGGCCGGAAGCAGAGGAACAAAGATGGTTTAGCTCATGGTCTCTGTGCCTGAAGCCCCAGAGACACAGGCAGTCCTGGCGAGGTGGTAAATGTTTCCGGATGAAACAAGGATTGAATCCAGGCGGAAAGAACGTACTACGTACCGGGCAAAATGAATGAAGGCAGATGAGCGATAGACAGAACGAGTTGTGTGTTTTTTTAAGGAAAGATAAAAATCTCTCTCTCTATTTAGACAAAGGAGGACACAGGGGAAGTTTACTTAAAAAGAAGCAAAAGTTACTCCGGCATCAGACGGTTCCCTTGTGAAACTAACACCCAGAACACAATGCTCCAAAATGTATATGCTTGGGAGAGGCCAAACACCAAGAGCAAAGAGTTCGGTGCCCAGTCAAGTTCTTCTCGTGCAAGGTCACCCTCAGTTATGCTCAGATCAAAAAGCACCACTCACATTCTCTTCCCGAAATTATCAGGTAGAGGTATATTCAGCCAATATAAAAACAACCAGTATCAAACATTATTTTTTTTAAAGAAGACTTTATTCACCCTGTTGGTTAATAAACATTGAATGAGTAGCCGCAAGGTGCCGAGCCCTGTGCTAATAAGTACAATTCTGAAGAAAACTAAAAAGGTCCATGTCCCTGTGAAGCCCACAGGTCAGAGAGACAGTGAAGTAAACAGGCACACACCTACTATCTGGGTAGGTGGCATAGTAGACTGGTGACATGGTGACATGGTAGCCTGGTGACACGGTGGCATGGTGGCATGGTGGCATAATGACGTGGTAGCATGGTGACACAGTGACACAGTGACACGGTGACATGGTGGCATGGTGTCATGGTGGCCTGGCATCATGGTGAGGGAAGCCTAGGCTTCAGTGGAGACCCTACGTGGGAGGGCTGGTCCAGGGCCAACTTCTTGGAGAAAGTAAAGTCTAGTCTGAAACCAGAGGGATAAGGTGTAGTTAGGCTGAAGAAGAGCTGGAAGGAAGACAAATGCATCCCAAGGAAAAGCAAACCTAAGACCGTGGGGCCAGAGAGGCCCCGTGGTTCTGAAGAACCAAACCAAGTTCAGGGAATCTGGAATACAGGGTGGCCCAAGAAATCAAACTGATGGAACATGATGGCCACACAGCCCCATGGTCCATGAGGATCAGGCGGAGGCGTGTGGGTCCCGGCCACTGTCGTGACACAGTCCTTAGTTCAGTGCCTCACTCACGGCAGGTCCTCGATAGATCTTTGTTGAACGAAAAAAATCAGCTACTTAAAGATGGCCCCAAGAGAGAAATACCCATGCATTTTAAAGGTAAATTACTAAAAACAGCAATGATATGATATCAGTCTAGGTCTATAACATAAAATTAATTTAACAAAGACTAGGAAATAATTGAGGGCATAGGAAAAGATCTAGTGAAATAAATTTTGTTTGATGTAAGAGGAGCCAAAGTCATTGCTTTGATCTTGACTTAATGATTAGAAGATTATGTTTAAATAGACATTCGAAGAAATTAAAAATATCCACTGGTATAATTTAAAAAAAAAAAAACAGTGCACATAACACAAAATGAAAAAAGAAGGTACAATAAAGCATAAACCAGAAAACAGAAGAAAGCAAGGAGAGACACATGGGCTAACCATTTTGGTTATGATAATAAAGGTTGGGGGCTTAAATTCTACTCTATCAAAGCAAAGTCTTACGATGGGAAGCAAAATTGAACTATAGGATACAAGAGACAGACACGAAGGAGAGTTCTTTTACAATGTAAAATAAAGGACAAAATAAAATAAAATAAAGGATAGAGGCAAAGATAGAGGAAGTTCATACATGCAGAGAGGAAGGATGATGATTTTAATACCAAGAAAATAATAGACATTGATCAAGAAGCCTTACACTTGTAACAAGAGTCATGTTATGTTATGAAAGGTCATAATACTGAAAATGGTCGTTAGCCTTCCTGTGCTGACATAGCATTGGCATTTCCAAATTCAGACTTTATTTTTTTAAATGTTTATTTGTTTTGAGAGAGAGCACGAGCATGAGTTGGGGAGGAGCAGAGAGAGAGAGAGGGAGAGAGAGAATCCCAAGCAGGCGCCACGCTGTTAGCATAGAGCCTGACGCGGGGCTCGATCCCACGACTGTGAGATCATGACTTGAGCTGAAATCAAGAGTCAGACGTTTAACGGACTGAGCCACCCAGGCACCGCTGAATCATACTTTATTTAAAAGGCAAGATCAAAAATACAGTTGTTACGGAGAATTACCCATATAGACACTCTGTGATCGATCCAAAGCAGGGAGAAGGAAATAAGGCTATACAGTTGTATTTGTTGCCTCTGGCTGCTGTCACAAATTCCCAATAACCTGACGGTCTACAAGAACACACTTTCGTGCTCTTACGGTTCTGCAGATCGGAATCAGTAGTCAGTTTCACTGGGCTGAAACCAAGGTGTGAGTGCAGCCCACTCCCTCTGGAGGCTCCAGGAGACCCTGTTTTCTTGCCTCTTCCAGCTTTAGGGCTGTATTCCTTGGCTGGAGACCCCTTCCTTCATCTTCAAAGCCTCCTGGACAGCTTCCTGCTTCCATCTCCTCATTGCCTTCCTCTTCCGAGTGGGATCTCTCTCTGCCCCCCTCTTACAGGGTACTTGTGACTGCACTGAAGGCACGCCTGTGGATAATCTGAGACCACTTCCCCATCTCAAGATCCTTAATCACATCTGAGAAATCTCTTTTGTTGTGTAAAGTGATATTCTCAGTTTCTGGGGGTTAAGACCTCGATATCTCTGGGGGCCGTTACTCAACGTAGGGCAATGATAATAGTAAGATTTGATAAGAGTCATGCTCACACTGATGGGACTACTTATTTTCAGGTGTCCATGGAATATTTATAAAAGTGGCATAAATTTGACTTCATAAATGTCCCCAAGGCAAAAATTATTTGCTAACACAATTTTCTAAAACTCTAAATTTATAAACATTTAGAAAGAATAACCCAATTACTTGGATATTACAAATAAAATAAAAGCAGTCCCAAATAATGAGTCAGCTACCAAATATTACGTCGGATTGTTTAGAAAATCAGAAGAATGAGGACCCTGTTAAGGCTCTCAGATGTATCTGGAGAGGCTGATTCTTAACCCTAAATTCTTTCATTCCCAAATGAAAAAGAAAAGAAATATATAAATAGCCATTCAGTGCAGGGAACTACAAAGAACATGAAATTGATAAAAGCAGAAATTAAGCTAGAAAAGAGGTAGAATCAGTAAGTAAAATGAGAAGTGATTTATTTGCAAAGATAATAAACACGTCTGCCAAGTGTAATCAAAGAATAAATGGAGAAACCACAGCAAAACGAAATGAGAAATAAGGATTTCCGTTACCACCATTATGTTGCAGCGTTATTTTGGAAGCTCCAAAGACAGGACAGAAATAACGAATAAGCACTTGATATGAAGAACAGGAAAGTATTATTTCCAGCCAATGTGATTATATATAAACACCTCATGATTATCGATCAAAGTAATGTGTGGATTGTTGGTGGATTCAGTGGCTGCAAATGAAAGTAATACATAAAAATCAAGTCTTTATATCCTCTGCAACCACTTAGAAAACATCATAATCATTAATACAAATATTATTATTACACTTCCCAAGAAATGCGCAGTAAACAATTTGGCACATGGCGTGTCCTGGGTGGTCAGACTATAACGGTTTTGTACGACGAAATCTCCCAATTTACATGATTTAAGTAATTGCAAACAAAATCTCGGTAACGTTCTTTGACAGAACTTGTCAAAATAATTTCAAAGTTCATCTGGAAGAATAAAGTGATGAGAATAAGTTTTAGATATTTTGAAAAGGAAGCATTATGAGAGGGAGTGTTTTCCAAATACTAAAAATACTCTAAAGAGATGTTCATTGTCCATCCATTTAGTTTTAGAGAGGGAGTTGGAATTTACCACCATTCACATCCACCATGACTACTATCGTCCCCACCACCACCCCCATCTCCACCACTGCCATATATGTCTGAGGCTGCAAACTACATTTCCCAGAATCCCTTTCTTCGTACAGTTGGGTTTCGAGTTGGTCCACGAGAAGAACTCAAGCAAGACTTGGAACGTGGAAGTGATAATTGGCAGCTCTGAGCCTAGGCCTTGGAGGGCATCATGCATTTCCATTTGCCTTCCTGTGTTCCTGGCGTCCTAATGAGAAGAAGGAGGATAAGAGATGAGACGTGTGGAACAGAGACACCAGACTCTCAAGTAAGAGCTACCCGTGGCTCACAAAATGAGCGGGAACCATGTTGGCGCTGGTAGCCCCTGAGATTTTTTTCATCGTTCATTATACAGCGTTTTTGCAATACTGGTTGTCTAATACGGGTGCACAGGCTTTTTCCTACTTTCACCCTTGTTTTCCATTATCCTAGTTGCTTCCCTGACTTTAAAAAAATTGTATTTCCTGATATAATAGCGTATATTATTTCCTATATAACAGTGAGATATCTCAAACACTTTCTGGAAAAAAGATGAAGTAGAAGGAAAAATACCAGTGAAATATTTTGGAGAACGCTACCCTATCCTTTTAGATTTCCATGAGTGGCTCAGATCACATTTAGAATGGCATTAGGTGATAGTTTTTAATATCGTTTGGAACGCAGCCATTAAGGAGAAGTCTAGGAGAAAGAAGTCAAATGAGAATAATGTCAAATCACTTCATCCTTGGAGAGAGGAAGCGTTCTGGAGTAGGAACAGGTGGAATATTACAAGAAGACCATGTATCATAAAGTCATGCAAATAAATTAATGAGCAAGTTAGAAGTAATCACTGGTGCATGGATTTGTCCTATTAGTTTTTTCCCCCCTGAAGGATCCCACGGTTATGTAATTTTTATATCACGTAGTTTCTTCTGCTTTCATTCTCTGATTCCTTTTACTGTCTTAGGATTCATTTCACTTAGGAATTCTGCAAGAGGGCATCTCAAAGTCAGAGCATAATGAAATCGTAAGCAGAATTATGTTAAAATGATTACAATTATCTTTATTTATTTTTTTTTTTAGGCAAAAGAGCTTACGTGCCTTAGAATGCTTTTTACGTATTGTCCTTCGCTCTCCAAATTTAACTTGTTAACAGCTTTCTAAAAACAGGAATGGGACATTGCTAATGCTCAGTGATCTGAGAACATGGCATCAGTTGATAACAATAAATGAAGAAAATCAATCACCACCAATATAGAACCCTGGGGAAATCAACTGAAGTGGAAAACTATATACTTTGTGCGGAGGCTTAAAAGAAGGGGAAATTATGGCTTTATTGGCTCTTCCCCACATTCTGCAAGCAGATAGCAGGGCTGTGTGATTTATTTTTTGAGGCGAGTCTGGGAGCCTACTCCGAGATGAAGTGGATGTTTACCGTGAAATGGGCCATTAATTCTCTTCCCCCTTTGCTGCATGGACGCAGATGATGATTATTAACCTAGCAACGTGGGGAAACCACTAAGGCAGTGTCAGCCCTTGGAATGGGAGGCACTGCTAATTGTGTGTGGACAATCCCATTTTTCTTCCGCTTTTATAAAGATGACTTTGTTCCCTTCATGTGCCTAAGTCCTGTGCCGCTTGGCGCAGTCTGACATAGGGGTGATCGTGTGCTGTGTATCGTGTATTAGGACCGCTGATGTGTGGAGTCAAGTGTGGGTGTGTAATGTGTACAATGTGTGACGAAAGCGGACCATTCTGAGTTCTCTCTCCCATAATATTTGGAATACATACAACTATATATATGTGGGGTTTTTTTCTTTGAGGGCAGGCTGGGTTTGAGGATGATTAAGGAGGGGGCACAGGAGGAGGGTAAAAGGGATAGCATATATATGGAGAGTCAAACAGGGGTCTCTGAGACAAAGCTGAACTGAGCATAAGACAGAAAGCACTTCCGGAGCGCCTGGGTGGCTCAGTCGATTCAGCGTCCAACTTCGGCTGTCATGATTTCACAGCTCACAGGTTCAAGCCCCACCTTGGGCTCTGTGCTGACAGCTCGGAGCCTGAAACTTGCCTCGGAATCTGTGTGTGTCTCTCTATGCCCCTCCCCTGCTTGTTCCCTCTCTCTCTCTCTCTCAAAAATGAATAAGTAAACATTTAAAAACCAAAACAAAACAGAAAGCCCTTCAGAGGCAGCCTCCCTGCTCCTCTGTACAAGCCTTAGGAGAAGCATTGGCTTATGACCATGAGTCAACCCAATCAGCTGAGTTGCTGGAGAGAGAGCTGAGACAGAGCAGCGGGGCTGTGGCATGTGGGGTCTCCGAGCTGAAGTTCTACAGAACGAGGCAGGCACATCTGGTCTGCCAGGAATTCTAGGCCACGCAGGTGTATCTGCGCTGAGGGACCAGAAGGGGGAGGGGACAGGCCAGAAGTCAGTCTTATTGAGGTGTAAGTCCAATTTGCTGCAAATATATGGTAAGGAACAAAGGGGAAGGGGCCCGTGAGCCAAGGGTTCAGGAGCCACATAGCAGGGCAGTGACCACAGATACAGCGTCAGAGGCCTGGGTGGCCAGAACAGGACAGCTTTCCTGGTTATCTCTCTACCCTGGTGAGCTTGACTGGTGCATGGACGCGTCACGGTGAGTGAGCCCTTGGATTCTTCGAACCATCCGAAAAGGAACGTGGCATTCTTGGAAAAGAAAAAACAACGTTCTTACAGGCTAAGGAGGAGGTTTGCACCATTTGACTTTAAGAGCAAAGATTCGACCTAATGCGTAAGTCAGGCCAAGGGAATCAGTCGTGACGGTTGCAGAGACCATCTATTAATGTAGTACAGCAAAGGCTTCTGGCTCCTTGTACATTTATACACGCTGGGAAGTTCTGGGAATGTTCTCTACAATGCACAGATGACTGAAAGTTTCCAGCAGAAGAACAGAATGTATTTCATGCCCTTATAGGCACAGAGCAAAAGTCCCATTCGGGGTAAGGTGAATGGTAAAGCCAGTCAGGGATGCGGAAAAGCATGTTCACAGTCATAGTTGAAGTTGGGGGCTGCATTAGTCGGATACTACCGCGGAATGGATCACTACAAACTTAGCGGCTTAAAACCTACAGCCCGTCCTCATTATTTGCAGATTCTGTAGCTGCTGCAGTTTATTTGCAACCTCAAAAAACTCAGTACCCACAGTGCTTTCCTGGCCATTTGCAGACGCCATTTGCACAAGATTTAAGTCGCCCCATGTGCGTGTTTCCAGAACGAGGCAACGCTCTGCCTTCTTGTTTCAGCTGTCACGCTGCAAACAAGCGTCCTTTCTGTAGTCGGTTGAATGCCATGGGTTTTTTTTTTTTTTTTTGCATTTTTGCAATTTTTGTTGGTAAGTTCACTGTGTCAAGTGGTCCCCTGAGCATAGTGCTGAAGCGCTGTCTGGTGCCACCAAGCACGAGGCTGTGACGTGCCTCGTGGAGAAAATCTGTGTGTTGGGTCAGCTTCGTTCAGGCCCGAGCTCTAGTGTTGTTGGCTGCGAGTTCAATGGTAATGAATCCGCAACATTTTAAATAAAGTGACTTTACACAGAAACACGCATAAAACGAGGTTATGTATTGACCAGTTGATGACATCGTCGTCACCAGAGGCTGGCAGGACCCTTACTCTGTACTTCCCCCAGGAACAAAGGCACTAATGCATTTTTCAAAACAATGTCATAGAATATAACGCTGTGAATAGTGAGAATTGACTGTACATTCGTTGTATTTATTTTCTCACAGTTTCTGTAGATCAAGATTCCAGGTGTGGCTTAACTGTGTCCTCTGCTCAGGGTCTCCAAGGCTGCAGTCAGGTGTCGGCTAAACCGTGTTCCTCGGAGGAGCTTGGGTCTTCTCCAAGCATGCGTGATTGTTGGCAGAATTCAGTCCCTGGTGGCTATGGGACTGTGGTCCTGTTTTCTAGCCGCCTGTTTTCTGGGCTGCTCTCAGCATCAAGAACCTGCCAGTGAGTCTTTGCCACTTGGCCTTCCCACAACATGGAGCTCACTTCTTCAGGCCAGCACAAGAATGTTATACTTCAGTTGTCGATGACGGAGCGACTCTCCTATATAACATAACCTACCCCAGGAAGAGACATCCCATCACCTTTGCCATATTCTGTTGGTTAGAAGCAGGTTACAGATGCCACCATACTCAACGGGAGTGGATTATACAAAGGTGTGCCTTATTGAGGGGGTCACATGAAGGCGGTGTGCGTGTTTGGTATAAAACAAAGTCTTCCAGAAGATTCCATACAAACACGAAGACTGTGACCAGATGTCACTGTTTACTTAGGAAAGAACTAACAATTATGACATTAATTGGAAGATGGGCACATTGATGTGGAAGGTGTGTATGTTGGGACACATGGGTCTTGTCCACGGTAAGTGGACTGCAGACATTTTGCAAAGATTGACGTGGTGAACCCAGGGAATCACAGTCAGTCCTGCAGTCTACAAATCCTGCAGACTGTGGAGCCCAGGGAAGCCATGCTCTCTGTCTTCTTCCACTCGGTGAAAAATGCTTCAAGGGGCCCCTGTTTCATGGTGCATTTTCAGCAGAATGGAGATGGAAAGGCCCAGAATTATAGAATTATAGCTAAGTGTCTGTCAGCTCACTCTGAGCCCACAATCTGCACATCGTGTACCTATAGGCCAAAGGTGAGATGCTCAGAAAGGTCTATTCTGCTTCTGGATCCTGTGATTCAATAACTGGGATGAAGAGTGGGGAGAGAGCACCCAAAGTTGTTTGGTTAGGGGTTTACATGTCATTATGGGTAACTCCAAGGGCACCATAATTATTCTACTCCTATCTGATGGTCCACATCGTGTTCCCAAGGCAGCCTTGAGTCCCACAGGCTTCCTCCTTGGTCTAGCAGTAAAGAAGGGAATTCGGTTTTGGGGTCTCTCCCAAGTGCATTAGCGTGCGTGGCCTAATTAAGCTCCATTTAGGAGGAATGCACATCAATAAGGCTTTTTCTCTTTAAGAATTTCTTTCAGACTGCAGTCCTTTTATTTAAGAACCCCTTTGTTTCTCTTTTATTTGGAGTCCAAAAGCCATTAGCCATCGGAGCTCTGGCTTCTTCAATGGGCATTGAGACACGGACTGCAGATGGCTGGACAAGGGTGGTCCTTGTGCTCGGGGCCGGATTTGCCCCTGGGGCCTTCCTCTGATGCAGCATCTTTCACTAACATTTGCTTTTTCAAAGGCATCTTTCCTGAACAAAGGCTTCTTTCTATATAGATGACTTCTAATAACCCTTTTTTTTTTTATCCCTGTGAAGACATTTGTTTCTAACCCTTTCCAGAAATGCATTCCTAACCTCCCAATTCAGTGAGAGGCAATAGATTCTCTGCAGAGACACTGAGTGTCAAACAGCACCACAGCCCTGCCTGATCAAAGCCGGTCTTATAGTTCTGTTCCAATGCTATTTCTCTATAAAACAAGGAGGCTGAGTCGCATGATCTCCAGGTTCCCTGTTTCTACTCCAACATGCTAATGTGGGGTCTGAGACTGTGGATAAACCATGCCGTACCTGGATTCCAAGACGCCAGGTGCACTTGCCCAGCATGCAGATCCCCGGGCCCCAGGCAGACCTACTGGATCAGGATCTCCGGGGCTGGAGTTGGAGAATCTGTATTTACAGCAAGCTTCCCAGGTGTTTCCGACGTGCAGTCAGGTTGAGGAACAACTCGGTGGCATTTGTTTAGAAAGCAAGCTAGAGCAGCACGATTCAGCTTCCAAGAATAAGCAATCCATTCAGAACAGCGTGCGGGAAGTCTGCTTATTTTGCTGGTTGAAGAGTCTCTGACTTTCCTTTCTGACACAGGTGTGTCGCTCTTTGGTCCGGGAAGGAAACACAGCGAATGGCTGTGGAAAACAAGAACTCCCGTTTGATCAACTGGCCTCCCCTCCCCAGCTTTTATCAGGCTTCACCCTCACTGAGAAACAAACACAAGTTCCGAAGGTGCCCACCACCTCGATCATGACAACTGGAAAACATAGGCCAACTTATAAACTCATGTTGCCCTTTTGTGTTCTTATCCACCTGCCTGAAGGAGACTGAACTCGCTATTATTTTTTTAAAGTTTATTTATTTATTTTGAGAAAGAGAGGGAAAGAAAGAGCAGGGGAGGGGCAGAGAGAGAGGGAGGGAAAGAGAGAGACAACCCCAAGCAGGATCTGTGACCCTGGGATCATGACCTGAGCAGACATCAAGAGCCGGACACCCAACCGACTGAGCCCCCCACGTGCCTGCCCCAGCGACTCTCATTCTTGGCTAGTGGAAATGCCAACCGATAGAGCCACTTTAGAAGATATTCTAAGGGTTTCTTACAAAGCTAGATATATTCTTATCATACGACCCAGCAATTACACTGTTGGATATTTACCTAAAAGGGCTGACAACTCATGTCCGCACGGAAACTGCACATGGATGTTTACAGCAGCCCTGTTCATGCGGCTGAAACTTGGACGCGACTGTGATGTCCTACCGTTCAGTAGGTGAGTGGACAAATGAACTCTGGTGCCTCCAGGCAACAGACTATTATTTGGCACTCAAAAGACATGAGCCATCAAGCCACGAAAACATATGTAGGAACCTTAAATGCATATTACTAAGTGAAAGAAGCCAATCTCTACCTACTTTATGATTCCAACCCTATGACATTCTGGAAAAGGCAAAACTCTGGAGACAATAGAAAGATGAGTGGTTGCCAGGGGAGAGACAAATAACTGAAGCACAGAAGATCTTTAGGGCAGCGAACAAATACTCTGTATATTATAACAATGCATACATGTCATTCGACATTTGCCCAAACCCACAGGATGTGTAACACCAAGAGTGAACCCTAAAGTAAACTACGGATTGTGGGTGATTATGTGTTAGTGTATGTTCATTCTTGGTTAAAAAAAGAAATGGTGTATTTATGCACCATTCCCGTGAGTGATGTTGATAACAAGGGAGGCTTTGCATGTGTGGTACAGGGACATATGGGAAATTTCTGTACCTTCCTCTTAATTTTGCCATGAACCCAAAATTTCCCTAAAAAATTAAAGGTTTAAAAAAAGACACAACTTTGCCACTATCATACAGAACTGAATATTTCCCTATTATTCCTCATATATGCATTTTGCCCCATGACCTCAATTTTCTCTTCCATATCACCCGAACTGGCATATTTCCTTGAGAGCCTCAAAGCCTATCGTATTCCAACACCGGGCCCTTCCTCAGAGATCCAGAGGGTCACACGATACACAAGAAACTAACTTGCTGGTTCCACGTCCACAAATGTAGCCCAAGTCACAAAATAGCCATTTTATTATTTCATGGGATGCTTCTAAACAGCAAGGAGGAAGATGGCTGTCTCCTCAGGAGTTTGTTCCAGCCCCAGGGAACAACCACTGGGTCCTCTTCTGGGATGTCTTGACCTTCAGCCAAAAGCCAGCAAATGTTTTCCGTCAAGAGCCAGAGACTAAATATCTTAAGCTTGGTCGGCTATGAAGTCTTGGTCACAACTATCCAACTCTGCTATTGTAGTGTGAAAGCAGGGGTGTGTGGCTGTGTTCTAATAAAACTTTATCTGTAGAAGCAGACAGCCAGAGTTAGCCTGGGTGGGGATCATTCTTTGTCATTCCTGCTGTAGCATGGAAAGGATGAGCCAGGGGCTGGGACACCCTCACTCCAATCTGGTCTGCCTAGGCCATACCCTCTTCCGTCCGTCCCATAAATTCCCCTTCTTGCTCCAAATAGTAAGACCTGCATTTGTGTTGGTTTTAACCAAAGGAATATTCGTGGATTCTCCAGGTCATATCTCAGAGGACACAATTATTCCCAATAATTAAAACCAATGCTTCTCCTAGGCTCCTGGGTACGTGTTGGGTGCTCAGTCTTGCCTCCTTACAAATACCCACGTCCTAAAAAACTCTGCTGGGTGCCCTATGTGTTCATGACAAGAACACGGTTCCCATTTGGGGGATGGATCAGCACACGGTGACCAGCCAATTGCCAATGGCAATGGCAGCCATAGCTTTTTCTGAGCCAAACCCAAACACTAACTAATGATGATCTCCTTGGTTCCAGAGCAGTCAGCTGCCTTGAGGGCATCAACCATTCTGTGGAATTTAAAAGATGAGAACAAAACTCACCCGGGGTAGCATTGTCCCAGGCAGGCAGGTAGTTGGTCACTCATACAGGTTTCCTGGACGTGGCTACCACAGAGGGATTTGTCAACGGCCAGGCTTTGGTCTGTAACCTGAAGCAAGAAAGACTCAACCAGCTCTGGATTGTCAGGATGGAGGCTACCCAAGCTCTGTCCCAAATCACCTCTCACCATAGGCTTTCACAGTCAAGCTCCTTCAATGCCCTGAGCAAAGGAAGAAGTGAGAGGGAATAGCAGGGCTTCCTGGGTCCCTCCTAGGATTTGGATTTGTCATCTCTAACACAGGACAGTCAGAGAGAACCTCCGGGCCCTCCCGCACTCAGCTGCTCAGTTCGCGTTTGGAAGCTTGAAAACCCTGGTGAGAGGTGCCTCACTCATTGTTGGAAACCTTTTATCTCAGGACTTTGCAGGGTGGTGGGCCAAGCACATCCTATGATGGCGGCCGGGCTTGCGCAGGGCGGGGCTGAAAAGCTGTCTGGTCTCCCAAATCTTTAGCCTCGGAGTTTTGACAAAAATGATGCCCCTGGCCTTCCACAGAGCTGCTTTGTATGTGCGGAGGGAGAGCCCCGGGGTGGAGGCCCGGGCGGCAACTTTCCCACGTGTCTTCATGATGTGGGTTTGCTTATCAGCGCTCTGAGAGTTGCTCCTAACCTTCAAGAAAACCACCAGGGGTGCCAGCCTTTTTTGTCTTCATGTGCACCCCAGAACCTGTGGTTTCTTAGGTCCCCAGATCAGAGAGGGAAGGTGGCGTGGCCCGGAAGCTGGCTGCGTTACAGCAGACACAACCCGGTGTGCTGATCACCAACACGGGCTTTGTTACGTCCAACCAGTGTTTTTAGTATGTCAGTGCCAGAGCCACCATTTCATGGGAACCTGATAAGGAAGTCGGGATGGGAAAGCTGCCAACGCTGAGAGAGGCCTGGGGCTGAGCAGGCCTGGGTGCTGGGGCCTTGGCTGCTGGGAGCTCCTTTCCCCAAGGCAGGTCTGCCGGCGCTCGGCAAGGCCCAGTTTGCAACCCTCTGATGCCCGTGAACGTACACAGTGTTGCTAAAAAAAACCCAAGAGTAGGTTACAACACACCTGCTTTATGTAATGTATGCTCGAAACTTGTTTAACATTCACAAAGCGATGGCGTCGTTATCACTAATGGCGGCTTGAAGAAGTCCTTGATTTGGAAGGCTCCTGACTGGGAGTTACTGCGTTGGAGGGGATCCTTGGCTCCCCACTCCTGCCCCTGCTTGTCACCCCTCCACCCACCCCCACTCGGATTCATCCCGCCCCGGAAGTGGAGCGTGAAGGGGACGTGGCCATCAGCTCTTTACCGACGCCTCTCGTTGCTTATTCTGCCTCCTGTGAGCGGTACCAACCGGACGTGAGGAAGGCCTTTCCACTTCGTGTATTTAGTCTTCTCTGAGAGATTTCTCTCTGGGCCTTCCGGTCGGCTAAGCCCTGGGAGGGACATGCACCTTGTTTCCAGAAAGCAGCTCCTTCTAGCGCATCAGGTTTTGGGCCTGAGCCTTCCCTTCCGTGTCTCCACCGTTGCTTTAAGGTTCACTTGGGCACCTCAGAGCCTGTAGGGTTGGGGTCCCTGTCAACAGTGCTTCTGGGGCCTGGAGTCCAGTGACATTCTTGCGGCCCGACCACCTGCCCTCTGACCCCCGTGCTCCGGGCTCCTCTGAAGCTCTGTCTCCCACAACCCTCCCTGGACTGGGGGCATGTGCTCCTTAGGGTGTCAGGGTGCTTGCTTTATATGGACTGAGTTTTCATTTCCAACCTCCTAAGTGCTAACCTTTCTTGACAATTATAACAAAACATTAACGAACATTTCTTTAGGGATTACCACTTACCACACACTGCGTGATGGATCTCGCCCATGAAGACAAAGGATCTAAGTAGTCCCTTTAACAAACCGCTTGTCCCCACTTCACAGATGAAGACACCAAGGCTTTCCTTGTTTTGCTGGCTGAGTTCCCCCAGCTACGAAGTGGCCAAGCCGGGTTTCCCCTCTGGCTCCCCTGCCCCGGAGTCTGAGCACTTTTCCATGGAGGCCTTGGTCCAGTAGTCACATAAAACAAGACTGTATTTCTGCCCTCTCTCGCTCTCTCTCTGTTTTCTAATGTTTTGAAAGTCACATGCTTCAGTGAATTGTCTCAATGACAAAGGAGGGCTACGGTAGTCAGCTCTCAGACTGATGACTCCTGTTCACGCCATCGGTCTGCGGGAGCCTGTGTTCTCCACAACCCACGCCAACCTGCTTAACGATAAAGAGAATGCCTTCGTGTCACGTGCAAGCAAAAGGTGGACGGTCCAGGAGGATGTTCACACAGCCCTTGTGTCTACCTGCTGGACCCTCGCTCGGTTCCTGCACAAGGAGCAAGAAAATACTTGTCTGGAATCTTCTATGATCATAACCAGCTGGAGCTGAAGGTAAATGTCCTCCCGTCGGTTAGAGCCATTTCCTTAGCAACTGAGCACAAGTCCCCGGTTCCACTTGGGGTAATTTTGTGCTTTGCGTCAGCCGGTGGTTTTTAGTACATTGTGTATCTGGGGTTGTGATGACCAAAAAAGATGAATAAGACCAAAACGGTCTCCTTCGAGGACTTTATAATCCTATAAGGGGCCAAGACATAGCCTCAAATAATAGCAAAGAACAGGCGCGTTTTCTTTGCAAAACAGTTTCATAGCATAGACTCCAAGGGAAAGATAACAATGACTGTCCGATGTAGGTATTGGGAAGCTTCCAGAAGGGGCAAAACGTGTGATCGACCCCTGTGTCCCTGCAGGGAAGAGGCAGCCTGGCCATAGACGCCAGGCCACTGTGGGATCCCACGTGGAACCCACCAGATGCCCAGCAGTGCTGAAGAGAGCACATACATCCACCTTCTCCAAAGCATCCACACCCCAGAGGTGCTGAGGGGCCTGCTGTCTCCCGCAAACAAGCCAGTGCCTCCCATTGTCAGCTTTGGGTCACATCCCTGACCCCTCGTCGGCCCGGCAGACTCCTGACTTCAGCCTCCGATTGCTCTGACTTGGCTGCTGGTGGCCATTGAGAAGTCATCTCTGCTCTCTTGGATTGGCTGCAAGGGGTGCTCCTAGGGCTTTTTGGTACCAGGTTTCTCCCACTTGGGGTCCTGCTCATTCACGCCTAGGGAGAGCCCTGGAACGGCGATAACTTTTACGTTCAGAGAGGGCTGAAGTTGCCGTTGACCCTCTTGGGCCTGAACTGGTGGTGCCCTTTGAAGAACAGCCAAGCTTACGGGAGATCGTGACCAGTGACACCCCAGAAGGCCACCTGAGCTGCAGCTGGCCGTTGGGTGCACGGGAGATAAGGGGACTGTGTGGAAACAATGGAGGAGGAAGACGGGACTGGATTTCCACATGGCATCCAGGCATTTCCTGTGCTGCAATCCCAGTGGGTAACCTTCATATTATCACACGCTAGTGTGGGCACAGGTGTCAAAGGAAGGCAATCCCTATTCTCACAGACTCGGTTTATAGAAGCCAAGAAGGAAAAAAATCTAATAAAAAAAATCCACTCACTACTAATTTGAATTGTAACTTTCTATCGTTGTATTTTCTCTTATTTTGAAGTATATTCCCCGTAGGTTTTTGTGTATAGATGGGATTCTGTGTTCACTGCATTTGACATCTTTCTTTTACTCTTTTTTTAATGTTTGTTTGTTTGTTTAGAGCGTCTGCGAGCAAGGAGCAGAGAGAGAGGGAGAGAGACCATGCAGGCTCCACGCTAAACACAGAGCCGTACGCAAGGCTCGATCCCACGAACCATGAGATCATGACCTGAGCCGAAATCAAGAGTCGGACGCTTAACCGACTGAGCCATCCAGAAGCCTCTTATTTCCTTCTTTATTACAAAGTCTGGGGATACTTGTGGAGCACATAGGAACAGCAAGTGACCTGGGTTTGAAGTTATCTCTTTTTGCAAACATTTTCTAAAATGTCGTGTTCCATGCACACTCGATCTGAATGATGTCGGCAGCGTGTCTGCCCCTCTGAGAACCTGTACGGCTTGACTCATACCCCCAACCGCATGGTCTGAAGACGTTCACTTTCTGTCTGATAATTTCTGTGAATTCCTAATCTTGCTTCTCCTAATCTATCATCCTGGGTCAAAAACTCAATCTTGTTATTTGGAAGAAACCCATTCCCCCTGCAACATCTTTGGAACTGGAATTTCTTTGGTAGGAGACCTTGTGCCAAGGACTCATTGGGTTGGAAGTGCTGGTCCAAGTACCTGAAATGGTACCAAGGGGACAAACTGTGGACGGGCTTGACAATGAGTGTAGGTCATTTGCCGTCTTCATTTCCTTGCCTGACACGGAAGGCTCTGGTAAGCTTGCATTCTGCTCAGTGGAGAGTTTCAACATGCCCGCCCCACCAAGAGATAGCTAACCGTTCTCCATTTCAGAAGGTACTTGGTACTTGGTAGTGCAATGCCAGTCAGCGTTTCCCTGCCGGCACTCAGGTGTGAATGCTGCTTCACGGGGAGATATTTAAAGACCTTCTAAAGGTAAAGCTAGAATGTGAGAGCTGGAAAGGAGTTTGGAGTCAGCATTTTTAGTGGTTCTTAAAATACAGTTTTAAATTTAAGTTGTCTGAGGATTTCCAAATTCCACATCAGGCCTCAACCCAAACTTGATTCAGTTGGTTTGGAGTAGGACCCCGGTAACCATGGTTTTAAAAAATCTTTTTAGAGTCAAGTGTAAATGCTGATTTCAGGTGTACGATACAGCGATTCAACACTTCTATACATTCCTCAGTGCTCGTCACGATGCGTGTACTCTCACCCCCCTTCACTGACTTCACCCTCCCCCCACCCACCTGCCCTGCAGTAACCCCCAGTTTGTTCTCTATAGTTAAGAGTCTGTTTTGGGTTTTTTGGTCTCTTTTTTCTTTGCTCGTTTGTTTTGCTTCTTAAATTCCCCCACACGAGTGAAGTCCTATGGTATTCGTCTTTCTCTGACGTATTTCATTTCGCATAATGCTCTCTAGCTCCATCCATGTTGGTGCAAAAGGCAAGATTTCATTCTCTTTTATGGCTGAATAATATTCCATTGTACATAAATACCACATCTTCTTTACCCACTCATCTATCGATGGTCACTTGGGCTGTTTCCATACCGTGGCACCTGGAAATAGTGCTGTGATAAACATAGGGGTGCGTGTATCTTTGCGAGTTAGGATTTTTATTACTTTTCAAAGCTTCTCAAAGGGGATTTTGTGGCACGCTCTTCACTCTAAATCACATAATAGTTAAAAACTTCTCACTCTACAGAGGAAGAAACAGGATGCCTAAGAAACAAAAGATCAGCACTGAAGTCACGCTAGCTGATACAGCAGATCGAGGCTTGCCAGAGGTCCCTGAGATGGAGACCATCTGTCCAGCTCACGGCAGGTGCTGGGATGCTGAGAGTGGAGTGGGGGTGACACGGCTGGTACGTGACTGAACATGGCTGAGCCATTCTCCTGGTGGAGAATGTGGGGACAGGTAGCACCGAATGGCAGAGCACCTGTCTTCAGAGATCCTTGGCTCACACCCCAATTTGATGATAACAGCTGTGTCATCTCGAACAAGGAGCTTAACCTTATAGCTTCATATTCCTTGTTTGTAGCAGCCAATACCATGGAGAGGATGAAATTACGTGGTCAACTTAAAATGTTTAGGGCTCAGCTGGACACATCAGCTGTTTTTATTTTTGTTACACTCCCATGCTCTTTCTGCTTATATATTTTGCCTAATTTATTTTCACCCTTAGGTACTAAATGCTTGAAGACGGGGCGCCTAGGTGGCCCGGTGGGTTAGGCGTCCGACTCTTGATTTCAGCTTAGGTCACGATCCCAGGGTGGTGAGATGGAGCCCTGCGTCAAGATTTTCTCTCTCTCGCCCTCCACCCCTCTCCCCTGCGCACACTCTGTGTCTCTCCCTAAAAAGAAAAAAAACAAATGAAAAATAAATAACCATTTGAAGACTCTATTGAGATACCACGAAGGCACTGTGAATCCTCTAACCGGTATCTGGAGCCTCCATATTATTTAGGACTCAGACCGATGCTTTTCAGTTCATGAGCTAATTTCTCATCCTGTCTAATTTTAGTTCCATTCATTACTTCAAAAACTTTCCCCTCGAATTGCCACCGTAAGAATCAGACACATTTATTTTTCCGTTTTCTATCTGCAGATAGATTCTATCGTTCTTTCCCTTCTCCACCTTTACGGTTATGACCATTTTTCCTACCGCTCTAATCCCCATCATACCCTGTGGACAGACAGTGAAACTCTTGGCAGTTATAAATGCACATGTATCCAGATTAGAAAATGCTGACTTTTTAGCATTCTGGCTCCCTTGCAAGATTTCCAAAGACCTTAACTCTCTTAGCAATTAAAATACAGCATTGCAGCACGGTACTCTTGGACCCAGTTTAAGATTGGTTGTTCCAGTGACAACAACGGGAGGGATTCGATCCCTGGTGAGTTAGGAGCTTCTCTCTCTTGGCCAAGGCCTCCTTAAATCCTGAGCTGAACCAGAGAGGTTAATCTGGCTTGGCCTGCCGGATCACTAGTGGTTTTATTGACCTTGGGATGCCTTTCACAGCAGGGTAGTAGACTGTCCCTACTGAAAATCTGACTTGGAGGGGCGCCTGGCTGGCTCGGCCGGTTGAGTGTCTGACTCTTGATTTTGGCTTAGGTTGTGATCCCAGGGTCATGGGATGGAGCCCCGTGTCTGTCTCTCTGCTGAGCGTGGAGCCTGCTTGAGATTCTCTCTGTCCCTCTTGCCCCCTCTCCCCCACTATCCCTCCCTCCCCACCCCGCCACCCGCTCTCTCTTTCTAAAATAAAAATTAAAAATTTTTAAAAATCTGGTTTGGAGAAGGTGATCCATGTACATGATTTTATAGGTGAGCTTTGCCATTTGTTAAAATGCCTTCTCCAGCCTCCCATCTACCCCCTTCTGCTCAGGTAGCACCCTAAGTCCTCACATGAGTAGGCTAAAAGGAAGAAGGTTGTGACCACTCAGGATAAAGCATGATATCATACCCTGGCATGCCTATATTTCCACTGCTGAGTATTAATATTACACATTTTCAAAAGACCAGAATTCTTAAAATTCTTTAGGGGCATCTGGGTGGCTCAGTCGGTTAAACGTCTGACCATTGGTTTCGGCTCAGGTCATGATCTCACAGTTCGTGAGTTCAAGCCCCACATCAGGCTCCACACTGTGCAGAGCCTGCTTGGGATTCTCTTTCTCTCCCTCTCCCTCTGCCCCTCCCCTGCTTGTGCTCTCTCTCTCTCTCTCTCTCTCCCTCTCTGAATAAATAAATAAATAAATGTGAAAAAACCACAAATTCTTTAGATTCTCCTTTTTTTCTGACTTTCATGGGAATAAGTGCTGCTCAGTTACTGTCACAGGACCCACCCTGGAGATCCTGGGTGAATGTGACAAGTGTCTGTTCCATGTTTGCTCGGCTTCCAGGTACAGCGGGCATGACACTGTCCAGGGCCAGGTGGCAGTTTCCCACACCGGGCCCCTGCCACCTGCTTCCCATGACTGGAATTCCTGAAATCAAGAGCCAAGGCTCTACCTCGTGATTAGACAATAGAAGGATGGAATAAGTAGTAAGTAGATCACTAAAGCCATGAGGGTATAGAGGGAAATGACAATGAAAACAAGCAAAAGTCCCGAGAGGAGAGGAGAGCAGAGAGAAACAGAATCACGCACACACAAAGGATCAAACTCACTCATTTCAGAGAGGAGAGGCTCGCAGCTGAAGTATCAAAGCAGTAAGATAAAGGCAACGTTGGAAAGCCATGAACGAGTTAAGAAACCCAATACTCCTTCAAACGCTTCAATATAAACAAAATAAAATGCTAAAACCAGAAGTTTAGGAACAGACCGCGTGAAATAAACAAATGGAATTAAAACTTTGCAAAAGGAAAAGACAGGGGTGAAGCCACCCGCCCTGGCCCTGTGCCTTCCCAGGGCCGAGCTCTGCAAAGAGCTTGGGGTTCCCCCTTGTGCCTGGCCATCAGCAGGGTCAGCACCCCTAAGAGTCCTCCAGACAGGCCTTGGAGGTAAGTCCCCTTACCGTGGTGAGAACGTCAAAAGATCGTCCTGTCCCTGTCATCACGGCTAACCCACCAGCCGGAGAGCTTTCCACCTATAACTCCCACTTCATGCAAAATCACACTCGAGGTCACGATTTGCCGGACCGAGCTCTTCTCTAACAGACTCCCTGTGCCCCTTCTCCCTGACCCCCAAATTCCCCAGCGGCCAAGCCCTAACTCTGCTATGTGACTCTTGCCCAGGGACTGTGGGAGGCAAAGGTGAACCCCTAATGCCTGGCTGTTGGCTAAGTGACAAGAGGTTCATCTTGGATGGGTTTGGCCGGCCCAAATGGCCATGGGAGAGACACCGGCCATACCGAATTCACATGAGACTCTCCTGCCCTTTCCCAGAAGTACAGAGTAGGGATGGCTATGGTCCTCCCGGAAGGAAGGCCCACCTCGTGCTCTCTCTCTCTGCTCTCTTCTGGATTGAAGTGAGGGAAGGGACGTGGGGAGGCTGAAGAATTACCCCTTCTCCCCTCCCCCATTGGCTGGAGCCACTCCCTCTCCACACCCCTGTACCAATCCCCCGAGCTGTGCCCATGGTGGGGGGAGCATGCTCGGCAGGCAGAGAGAAGGGGAGAGGCCAGCCCTCACCGCACAGTCGCCAAAGTGACATCATCCTGTGGGGCGTTTGGTTTGCCTTCTGCTGCCAACCCCCATGAACCGTGCATGTCTCCGGTTCAACGCTGTCTGATGCCTTCGTGGTTTGCACGTTGAGGAACACAGATAAGCAGGCCCTGTGCGAAGTCCTCTCCACGGCCTCTCAGGACTCATTCCCTGGCTCATGGCTGGACGGGGCTGCATTCTCACACACGCGGAGCCCGTTTGTACACGAGGTTCCTCAACAGTTTCCCCTTCATCCTCCAGGTCCTTGTAAAACCGTCTTCTAGTCATTCTCGTCTCAGGGCACCTGCCCCTCCTCCACGAGAATCTCCTCTGAGCATCTTACCTGCTGAGGTGGCCTCCCCTGTGCCTCCCCTGTGGTGCCCACCTTGGTACCACTGAGCTTTCATTCGTTCACGGCATCACAATCACCTGACTTCTCTGGCCAGGACACAAGCCCCACAAAGTGGAGGCCTCCAGAGTTCCTACTCTCCGCATCTCCAGTGCCTACAACGTTGCCTGGCACACAGCCGCTGCCGCTGGGTGTTTGCTAAAAGACGGAGAGGGTTTGAACTCTTGGAGAACCGGGGCTCAAAACCGGGTGAGATCATGATTTCACGGCAGGCGGGCAGGCACGGACAGGAGGGGAAGCCTTGCGGGGTGTGCGCACCTGTGCGAGCCGAGCGAGAGGTAGATCCTTCCCACCTTCTCTCGCTGGGCCCGCCGTGCTCACCTGGAGCCCGGGCTGTGACAGCTGCAGCAGCTTGCACGAGGACACAGGGTGAGCAACGTGCTCAGCCCCAGGCCCAGGGGCGTCAAGACACGTCGTGGTCTGGAGGCTCCATCGGGAATGGCGGCGAGATGCCGTTACTGAGTGACCCACTCTCAGGATACCCTGGGATCACGACCGAATACGTGGATATAAGGCCCTTTTTGCATTTTCATTTTAAAAAATCATGGTAATTGAATTTTTGACTCATCGTAAATCCTGGGATTAGTGTATATTCATGTAAGTCTCCCTAATTCTCATGACCTGGCTGTATGATGAGAGATGTGTATTTAGCCGGTAACCACACACACAAGTCATTGCAAGACCTGATTCCTCAACAACAACAAAGAGATCCTGTGCGGAGCTACGTTGGGGAAAGAAGCCAGGATGGTTTCTTTGTCAACATGAACGTAAACAACATATCTTTCTATTAACTCTCAGTTGGGAGGAAACACATCTTCTTTTAAAATTTTTTATATGTTTTTATTTTATTTTTGGGGGGGGGGGGGGGAGGGAAGGGGCAGAGAAAGGAGACACAAGACCCAAAGCGGGCTCCAGGCTCTGAGCTGTCGGCACAGATCCTGATGAGGGGCTCGAACTCACCGATGGTGAGATCATGACCTGAACCAAAGTGAGACGCTCAACCGACTGAGCCACCCAGGCCCCCCTGGAGGAAACATAGCTTAACCTTCTATGTTTACTTCTCAAGTTTCCTATGAAGCCAGATTTAAGTAAATGAGATCTATGTCCCCAAATGAAGAAAATATATCCAGTTTTTTATTTCAACAGGACGGGACATTTCATGGCGTTTGTCAGAGGACGAGGGTTTACTGGTCTTCTCGGCTTTGCGTTTAGGACCGCTCAGGAATTATAAACATCCCTGGGACCAGCTTTTGCATCTAAATGACACCACCTAGTCCCCAGGTGAGGTCTGCAAGGGGCTCGCTGCCCAAGGTCCCAGCCACACATTTCCCACCCACGCCCAAGAGCTGAGGGGCCATCCGTCCGCCGATGCCTCAAATCCTTCTGAAGGTCAAATATGTGCAAGTCGATATGTTTCCAGGACTCCACTCCTCGCTCTGTGGTTTCGCTTCAGCGGCCCAAACGCTTCCCCAAAACTTGTCCGGGGGGCCCTCGGTCTTTAATTGACAGGAAAGCCAGGGAGGGAGACTCGGTTTTTAAACGCCGATATTCTGAGATCTCTGCCGTGGCCAGCACCGTCTGTGAGGCCATCTGTTCTGTCTGAGCTCCTGCTCTTTTTTTCTCCCAGACAAGGTGAACCTGCCAAGTGCAAAGAATAGCTCCTCGAATTCTTTCAATGGACAGCTGACCTCCCGGGCGTCTGTCGCTATGGCTGTTCCTGCGCCCCTCCGCTTTCTGTCCCCGGAAGGGGCGGGCACACGACAGGAGGACACGGTGCAGTTTGCTCTCTGTCACTAACGCGTGTTTGTCGGAGAACAGCTGGCAGATAAAAATAAGATGACTCATAATCACCTCACCCAGAGAAGGTCTTCACCTACTTTGAAGGGGTGTTTTCGGTGCACGCTTTTTAAGGCGTCCGCGGGGGACTTCACACCCTTCCCCATCCCCGGTGACTGGCCCGGTCCTGAAGGAAGTAGGATCAGAAACGAACATAACTACTCCGGCTTTCCTGTTCACGTGGTACGGCTTTCTCTTCCAACCCCTTACAGTTAACCTGAGCTTTCAAGTTTAAGGCGGGTTTCTTGTAGACAGCTTAGGGTTGAGTGTCACTTTACCACCCAGCCCAACAGTCCGCCTTTTCATGGTTATGTTCACACCGTCCGTGTTCAAAGTGACTATTGATACGGTTGGAACCATATCTGCCACGTGAGTAACTGTCTCCCGCTTGCTGTCTTTCTTTCTTTCTTTCTCTCCCTCTTGCCTCCCACCTTGACCTTGGGCTTCTCCAGGCTCCTCCTCAGAGGGAGACTGTGCCCTGCAGCTCTGTCCTGTCATCCACTGTTCTTGCCCTGGGGGCCTGTGGGTGTGGAGAGGGGCATTCTGCGATTCTAGGATTCAATCTCAAAGTCTTGGTGGGCCTGTGACCTTCCCAAGTGTCACTCCCGTGGGGACCCCTACCCTTGCCCTCCCACCCCCTGCCCCGGCTGGAGTATATCCTCAATCTATTTCCCTGAAGCCCTGACCCCCCTGCCTGTGTTTCCTTTTCCTCTCGGGACGTGAGACAAGAAAGTTAAGAGGGCTCTCGTGACAGGAATCCCCTTCCCCCAAATGGAATGTTCCAGTAGCTCTGACGAATTCTCTTCCCCGGAGAAGGGTGTGGGCAGATTTCACAATGATTCCTCTTCCCTTCTGCCTGCCAGAGCCAAGGTGGGGATGGGGGGCGGGGGGGTCTTTCTCAGATCTTCACTGTGAGAACCCGGTGAGGGTCCCACAAGTAAAACCCACTGACGTGAGTGAGTCTCTAAGACCACAGCCTCCAGGGTAAGACACACTCAGCTTCCAGGAGTTCATCACAATTCCCATGTAAGTCTCCTGCCATTTGACCGCTCCAGCAGCTACTGCTCTAGATGGGCTGATTTGGGGTTTGCCCCCCCTCAGTTCTTCTGTTTCTCCAGATTTGGGGGTGGCTGTTTGCCCTGGACCCTCAGTTCTCAGGAGAGCCCAAGAAAAGCCATTCTTTTTCCATGTGTCCGGCTTCCCCCTGCTTTAAGGACAGAAACGTTGACTTCCAAGCCCTTGTTAAGAACTGATCCCCAAGTCCCCAGATAACTCATGTTTACTTTTTGTCCAACCTCCTTCATTTTTATGTCATCTTTATCTCTGGACTTAGAGACATTAGGGAGAGCAAATTGACTGAGGATGGGAGCCAGGTGTTACCCCGGGGGCTTTATAGCTAAGTTCCCTTTTACATGTCTCCGTGATCCCGTACCGCTCCCCTTTTACAACTAAAGAAACACGCCTTTTAACCTGTGGGACTTGCCCAAGGTCATGGGGTTAGTAAGGTGCAGAATTTAGAACGGAATCAGCAGAGGCTGAATAAGGACCCAAGAGTCAGACTTCAGATGCTACATTCTTTTATGGACAGTCATGAATGGGCAGATGGATGGACAGATGGGTAGAGAATTGGATACATGGGTGGATAAATATATCTCAACAGAAGAGAGCTTATATTTAGTGCTGTGGGTAGCTTTACAAATTAATATTATGTTTTAAGCATTTTCACAGATCAAAACAAATCCTTGATCGAGGGTAATTCTTAAATTGTTAAAATTATAATCCCAATCAAAATGGAGAGCAATCACACAGGAGAGTTGTTTTTAACTCGTGGAGGTAAAAACAGAAATTACGGACCTGCTTCATGCTTCAAAGGGTCTGTGTGGACGTGAGACACAAAGTCAGTGAAAACAGGGATATGCAGAGTCATGTTGGTGATTTAGGCACAGGACTGATCAATACTCCTGCGGGCAACTAAACTGTGACTTTCAGGGCAATCTTGTCTAATGGGTCCGTTTTCCTCAGGTAGCCCCCCACCCCCAGCCTGAATCAACTGTTACTCAAACCAGTGCATTCCCCGAGTCAGCTGACCTTCAGATGTGCTCATTAGAATATCATTTAGCCTAAAACTAAAAGGTCATCAGACCACCTTTTTTGACTTATTTCTGAGCGTTGAAAACTTAGTTCCTGAGTATCTGTGACTATGATTTTTAATGGCCTTCAGAACGGTGCATAATACCACAATAGAACCTTCCAGAAAACTGCCTGCACCGTGCACGTTCTGGGGGTGAATCTCAGACCCGCCGGAACCAGGCGTAGTTTGTCCCCTGCTGTGGGGAAAAGAGGCCGTGTTCATACTGGCCCCATTTCGTGCTCTTCTCAGCAGCTATAAAGCTATCCTTGGATCCCTGCTGGTTCCGGGTGAGCATTCTCAGTTGGTTGAAATTTGGAGAAGGAGGGTGGTGCAGGCAGAGTGTCCAAAACATCTCGGAAGTTTCCATTAATTTTCCAAAGCCAGGACCCCAAAGAGCAGGTCCGTCTGAGGGGAAGTAAAATGATAATTTTGAGCCATTTGCACAACAAATCATCCACGGCTTAAGGTTGGGGCCCAATCACAGCAGATTCTCGGGAAGCAGAATTCTGTGTGCCGCCTGCCTGTTAAGGAGACTGGTGATTTCTTACTCTTGGAAGGAAGATGGGATTTATGTAGCCTAACCGTCTGTGCATGAAGTAAACTCAAACTTTTGATTTGCAGAGTCAGATAGGATCAGAAAAGGCAGTGGGGCCTTGTCTCCCAGGGCAGAGACTGATTTCACTAACATTCTTGTTTATACTTTTATTATGACCAAGGAATTCAGGAGAGCGACGAGGGTGTCTCTAGGATATGACATTGTAGTCTCTTTCTCTCTTTCATGAAAATCGCTCTCTGTAAGATGATCTTTGTCTCACCTTTCTTAAAAGAATCTGCCTCTATGGGGCTCCTGTGTGGTTCAGTCGCTTAAGAGACTGGACTTCTGCTCAGGTCAGGATCTCACAGTTCATGAGTTCAAGCCCCGTGTCGGGCTCTGTGCTGACAGCTCAGAGCCTGGAGCTTGCTTTGGATTCTGTGTCTCCCTCTCTCTCTGCCCCTCCTTTGCTTGTTCTCTGTCTCTCTGTGTCTCTGCCTCTCAAAAATAAATACATGTTAAAAAAAAAAAAAAAGAATCTGCCTCTAAAATGGACAAAGCCTTTAAAAAAAAAGCGGGGGTAGGGAGCACCTGGGTGGCTCAGTTGGTTAAACATAGAACTTAGGCTCAGAACATGATCTCACAGTTTATAAATTTGAGTCCTGCATCAGGCTCTGTGCTAATTGCTCGGAGACTGGAGCCTGGTTCAAATTCTGTGTCCCCCTCTCTCTGCCCCCCTCTCCCACTCTCTCTCTCTCTCTCTCTCTCTCTCATTTTAAGTAATAAAATGGACAGTGCCTTGGAGTCCTCAGGAGTGAGGAAGTCCAGGAGATAATCTCGCTGGAATTGGGATGTGACTCAAGACGGAGTTTCCTCCAAGATACACGCAGATGCTGCGAGCCTTTTCTCCCTCAAAGTGGAGTTGGTGCTTCCCTGACTGAAGGTGATGTCTAGAAGGAACCACAGCTTCTAGGGTCTTTTGCAAACAGGAGGTGAACTGCTTTCAGAGAATCAATGCTTTGTCCGGGTGCTTAAGCCTTTGCCTCAGAGGACAGGTCTAGTCTTGATAGTTGTGCCGAGTAGCTTTGAACTGGATTCCTTCACACCCAGGAAGAGCTGGGAGAATACGCAGCCTTCTCCAGGCTGTTTCTAGCAAGCTCACCATAATTAAACCACTCCTCTCAACTTCCCTGGGAAACATAAATCTCAGAAGCAGCAGGATGGAAAGGAAATTCCTTCTAGGAAATCCCCCAACCATAGGATTGTGGTCCCTTCCTCCTCTTCCAGCCTGCTTCTTCTCTGTGTGGGCCCAGCCTCAGGTGGACTCCCCCGCAGGGCAGGAGGGGCGGGCATGGGCAGCTCTGGGCCCTCAAATCTCTCTCTTACATTTGCATATCAGAATGTAGAAAGGACTTTGATTGGTCGCCTGTGGTCACATGCCCTTTCTCGACCAGTCACTGTGGCCAGGAAAATGGGCTCCTTGGATTGGCCAAGCCTTAATCATGTCACTTCTGTGATGGATAAGAATAAATCAGCCTCATGATCCATATGGCCCGGGTTCCCCATAACGGGGGTTCTTTTACCAGTAGAATGGGGAGGGGTGATGGACCACCCTCTCTGAAAAAGGACCTCTCCAAATGTTAATGCCAGTAAGTACAAGCAGATGTGACCAACTGGTTTCTCCAGAGCACAGGCCTTACATAATCCCTTGTTCCCATAAATAGGAACTCAATCCACTGACCCCATGGAAACTAGCACCTAAATGTAACCCAGCTCATGACTGGCTTCAGACCCTTTGACATTTTTGTGGTTGTTATATTACATAGATGCTTCGGAGCTCCTCAGAATCCAAGGTATGTAAGAAGATACAGGGATGGGTATTTCAATTTAAGGAAACCCAGTCAAAAGCCCCTGAGGATCCAGATCACGTGGCTGCTTGGTGGCCGCGTGGGCACTGATTGAAAGGCTGCCGGCAACCATGTCCTGGCCCTCTTTTAAGACAAGAGCCTCCCAGCTTGCTCCCCTGATGAGATGAATGGCAATGGCAAATTGAGTCTGAACCCGCCACAGAGATGGCTTGGGATTCCTTAGCAGAACTAGTAGTTGAATACAAATGCTAATTTCAGGACATCCAAGCAGTTCCTTCCGGCTGGCATTTTTCATGTTGCTTTGGAGGCTGTTGAGAAACGAGGGGCCTGGATGCTGAACTGTGAAGGAAAAAGAGTAGAGTTTTACGTGACCCAGAGAAGGACGACACCAACATCTCCTTCCCAGCATCTTTTCTACCTACCCGGAGCTCCACACTCCCATTAACTGGAAGTTCCATTTTTAAGGTTACATTGAATTTTCAAGCTATGATATTGTGATTTATAATAAGGGATATGTACTTAATCTTTGGCCCTGCCCCTGGCATAGAGTTCCTAAAATCCTTGGAATTTCCTTAGGGAGGAGATGGATGAAGGTGTCTTTTGTTATGTTAATGAGGTGGCCCCGGTGGAGACCTGGGGCTGGGAACTGGTTGCCAGGAGAACAGATCCCTGGGGAGAGGAGAGGGGCTAGAGATCCAGTCCAATCGCCAATGGGCAATGAGTTAGTCAATCACGCCTGTATAATGAAGCCTCCATAGAAACCCCAAAGGAGGGATCCACAGAGCCTCCAGGTGGGTGAACGTGGGGAAGTGTGGGGAGAGCGGCGCACTGGGAGGGGGCATGGGAACTCGGAGTCCTTCCCCACACCCTGCCCTGTGTGTCTCCTCAGAGCTCTTCCCCACATCTCTTCCTTTTACAATAAGCCAGTAATCTACCAAGTAAAACGTTCCTGAGCTGCCCCAGCAAATTAATCACACCCAAGGAGGGGGTCCTGGAAACCTCCAATCTCTAGCCAGTCAGTCAGGGCGCAGGTGACAATGGGGCTTGGGATCCACAGGCCTGAGCCCTCATTCTGCAGGATCTGACGTTCTCTGTGGGTAGCATCGGCACTGAGATGAGGTGAGGACACCTGGCTGGTGCTGGAGCCTGGCTTAGTGATGCTGTACAAGAACCACATACACCTTGGAATTGGGGATCCGAACCCTTCAAAACTTAGTTCTTGCCAAATGTCCACTTCCAGAAAGCTGGAGTAGGTATATCTTGTCTCTTGCTATCAACCTGGACACCATGTAGAAAACAAACATACAAAGACTCTTAAAGGTAGAGAAAGCAGGCCAGAGTCCATTTCCCGGGCTCCCTTGTTGCCTTCTGTAGCCCAGATCTGGGCTGAAAAGCCAGTAACTTGGAAAAGGGCAGACAAACAAAAACCCCAACAAAAGCCTGTTTTCTCTGGCAAAAGACCGAAAGGGCAGCCTATTAAGATACAAGCGTGGTCGCTCATCGCTCTACTCTGGCCAAACACGGAAGAAGAGACGGCTGCCCCTCACTGCTCACCGTACTAGCTAGGGCAGAGTGTGAGGGACCTAGCCTCCCCCCTGGCCAGGCTGCGAGACACTCCAACACCTTGTCAGGAAGGTTTCAGAGAAGGTGGTGTAGGAAGCCGAGGCTTTCGTCCCCAACAGGCAGAAACGAGACACCCACCCTTCTCCCCTGGGGTAGAGTCGAGAGCAGGACTGCCAGAGAGTCAGGACTTTCTCTACCATGCAGTGGAGATGAGGCCACCCCCACCTCAGTGTCAGTGGCGACTACATGGGGACAACACAGACATCACTGTCTGTCCCAGTCAGGGAAGTATCAGGGGAGTCGATGCCCCGCAGGGGCCAGAATTCCTACCCCTTCCCAGCAGTAGCAAGGAGCCCCCCCTCTTCAGATGTCAACAGCAAGATGGCTCCCCGATTCCCCCACTGGTGCGATGTCAGAGGAAGCCAGCTAAAAGAGGCTTAAATGAGATCCAGTGTCCCAGAAGTAACCACCCAAAACATCCAGGTTTCCAACAGAAAACCACTCATCATAGCGAGAACCAGGAAAGTCTCCAATGGAATGAAAATAGTCAGGAGGTGCCAAAATACAGATGGCAGACACGTTCGAATCTTCTGACACTGAAATAGGGTCAACACCAAGCGCAGGCTGGGATGTGGAGAAACTGGACCACCACACACTGCTGGTGGAGTGGAAAATGGCACACACACTCTGGGAAAGGGTCAGGCAGTTTCTCTACAGATGCAACATGCGACCACCGTATGATCCAGCTGCCGCGCTCTGGGGCATTTATCCAAGAGAAATGACAACTCGGGTTCACGTGCACAAATGTTCACAGCCTCTTGATTTGTAAAAGCTCTGCTTAGTCTGTCTGGGCCATAGCAGAATACCAGAGACTGGGTGGCTTGGAAACCGCAGAAAGTTATTTATTATGTTCCAGAGGCTGAAAATCTGAGGTCAGGGGGCCAGCATGGTCGGGTTCTGGTGACATCCTCTTCCTGGTTGCAGATGGTTATTTTCGGGATGCTTCCTCACTTGGTGGAGAGGAAGAGTGCTCTATGGGGGTCTTATTTAGTAAAGATGCTAATCCCATTCACGAAGTCTCCATCCTAATCTAATCGCTGGCCAAAGACTCTGCCTCCCAATAACATCAAGTTCAAGGGGTAGAACTTCGACATGGAATTTGGGCAGGACACAGACATTCAATCCATAACAAGTCCCCAGACGTTCTTTAACACTGCATGGTTGAACAAATATGGTACCTCTGTGCAGGGGAGTAGACCACTGAGCAATAAAGAAAGAACTATAAGTAGACAAGCAACCTGGATGAATCTCCAGAGAACTACACGGAATGAAAAAAGCCCACCCCAAGAGGTTACATGCCCTACGACCCCATTCACATAACATTCTTGAAATGACACAACTTTAGAAATGGAGGACAGATAGCGGTTGCCGGGGGTCAAGGAGGCCGGGGTGAAGGAGGGAAGTCGGTGGGGTACAGAAGGACAGCGTGAGGGCTCTGGTGATGGAAATGTTCCGTATATTGTCTGCATCCCTGTGAATACACCGTTTGCGATGTTGTATTATGGTCTTGCAAGATGACGTCACTGGGGGACACTGGGTAAAAGGCGCGTGGGACCACTCTGTACCATTTCTTACGATCACCCAGGAAGTGGCAATGATCTTAACATCAAAAGTTTAATGATAAAACAAACCCACCAAACTCATTCTTCTGGTTTCAGCTGGAAAGGTTCAGTACTTTTCGCTGCATAGCGTAGCATGGTCCTTTTTAATACCGTTAGTAAGTGTCTGTTGAGTTGAAATGCTTGTTACAAAGTGGATCATGGGTCAGAAAACCCTAAAGGGCTCTGTCTACTGAACCGTCAGCATCCTGTGTGCAGTCCCACTCACTTGAGCCTCCTTGGGGACAGGTTGGGTGGGGCCATGCTATAAGATAGATCCTCCTACTGGTTTTTATTTCTTGGGCAGTTTACTTGAAAAAAAAAAAAAAAAATATATATATATATATATATATATATATAAAAGTTCCCTTAAATGTTCTACATCTGTGGATCAATTTGTTAAGGTTTTAAACCAAAATAAAGGACCTAAACTAATTCATCAGTCACATAATGTGAGAGAGAGAAAGAAAGTGATCACACTAATAGACCATGTTCTTTTAAATATTATAAGCATGGAGTGCCTGGGGTTGGTTGAGTGTCCCATTTTTGATTTTGGCTCAGGTCATGATCCCAGGGTCATGGGATTGATCCCCACGTCAGGCTCAGAGCCGAGCATGGAGTCTGCTTGAGATTCTCTCTCTCTCTCTCTCTCTCTCTCTCTCTATCTCTGCTCCTTTCCCCCACCTGCTTTCTCTCTCTCTAAAATATATACATATATATATATTTATATATATATATATAAAACAAGCATATTGTCGCCCATTATATACAGATTTAGTTTTGACTTCTTAAACCTTTTTATATTTAATTCTAAACCTTTCTGGAGTTAAAAGATTTCTATGCACTAAGGAAGACAGTTATGATCGTGTTTAACTCAAGTTGCTTCATTCTGAATCTTTCTGGAGTTGGCAACGCACAACACGAAGGAAATGTGGTTTACTGAACATCCCAGTGCACTGAGATAATTTAGAGCTGGAGAGTTTGCTTGTCTAAGAGATCTGCTGTCGACACCCACTCACCGAGCGAACAGAGTGTCGTTTTAGAGTCACTGGCTCATGAGCCACAAGTCTATAAAGGGGTTGGTCGCACAGCTCACGTCGCTGCTGTACCAGAAGTCAAGGTACACACTTCACTTTTTTCTCATTCAGATGGCAGAGGTCAGCAGCTCCCACATAGGATTTTGTATTTCTTTTTCATTTTTTAGGTACTTAAATCAAGCTGTACAGATCTTTGAACTTTACAGTAATCTAAATGATGTATATGTGTCCTTTGTACTAGAATTTTTTTTTAATTTTTAAAAAATATTTATTTTTAGAGACAGAGCACAAATGGGGGAGGGGCAGAAAGAGAGGGAGACACAGAATCTGAAGCAGGTTCCAGGCTCCGAGCTATCAGCACAGAGCCCAACGCGGGGCTCGAACCCACGGACTACAAGATCATGACCTAAGGCGAAGACGAATGCTTAACCAACTGAGCCACCCAGGTGTCCCTCATTCGAATTTGAAGACACCTGAATTTGATGTGATCTTACTATTTATTTATTTATTTACTTATTTATTTGGGGTGTGCTCGAGAGTGTGCACAAGAGAAGAACAGAAGGAGAGAGAGGGAATCTTAACCAGGCCCTACCTCCCACCCGGGGCCTGACTGCAGGGCTCCATCCTGTGAACCATGAGATCATGACCTGAGCCAAAATCAAGACTCAGACCCTTAACCTCTTGAGCCACCCAGGCACCCCTGATGTGATCTTACATTTAAAACAACTTCTTAGAATGATGCAATTCTTATGACTCTTTTAAAAGCTCACCGGCTAGTTTCGGGCATCCCACGCAGCATTGTCAGAGTCTAGGTCCCAGCGTTCAAGCCCATGCTGACCCCGCCCTCCTCATACGATTCGTCCCTCCCTTGGACTTTGGAGGACTTCTGCTTGAAAGCCTCCGGTGACCACAGAAGGTCAAAGGAAACCTGGTGGGAGGGGGACAATCGGGGGCAGGACCTGAGGGCTGCCTTTCACCTCCAGGAAAGGGGCAATCGGACGTTTTCTTCTAGCTTGTCCCACACAGTTCTCTGGTGGGGGGAAAGGAGACAGGATTCAGTTAAGCACGCTCTGTCCAGGAAGCAAAGGGGGCGCACTTTCAGTGACTCACTTGTCATGGGAGGTGGAGTGTCCAAGAGAGACGAACTCTCACAGTTATGTCGTTCTTATGGTCTGTTGGGTTGACGCTTTTGTTCTGTGACCTGTAGGTGTTGCGTTGAATGGATGGGCGTGGAAAGGAGAGTGGCCTGTTGTGAAGAGAACGCTGAATTCAGAGCGAAGAGACCAAGGGGTTGCTCTCATCACTGAGCAACTCGCCTTCCCGAGCAGGTCACTTCACTTCTGAGCTTATTCGCAAAAGCTGGTTAAATTAAAAATCTCAGAGGACAATTGTGAGCCACAAAGGAGGGAGAAATTTGAGGAATGCCTTCCCCGAAAGCCCCGCTCATTCCTCCTTAGCCTCTTACAGTATGCTCGATGAGTTAATGGATTTACGTATGGCGGCCATTGACTTGCAAGTGACCCCGTTCCCTCCTGTGCACAAAATTGTTTTTCTCCCAGACTGCTCTGGCAGTCCCTGCTCTGAGCCCTCGACACCAGCAGGGGAAGCTTAATGGAGTCTGGCCTATTTACGTATTCCATGCTTAATGCTTACCCTCAAGTGAGGAGTAAAGTGGGTCTTTATTCTTCCGCAGCATCCCAAAGCCAGTAGCGTCTGTCTCTGGGACCATGCTCCATCAAGGGTGCTGTCTCCTCTCTGCCTTATCACACCCATCTCCAGCATCAATACACGTGTCCCGCCTCTTCCGTGGCCCAGGACAGGCTGTGGCCAGACGCCGTGAGCCCCTTTCTCACTGCTCCCGCTCAGTGTCTGTAAAAATAGTCCAGTTTAGGGGCGCCTGGGTGGCTCAGTCGGTTAAGCACCCGACTTCAGCTCAGGTCATGATCTTGCGGTTTGTGAGTTCCAGCCCCGCGTCGGGCTCTGTGCTGACAGCTCGGAGCCTGGAGCCTGCTTCCAATTCTGTGTCTCCCTCTCTCTCTCTGCCCCTCCCCCACTCATGCTCTCTCTCTCTCTCTCTCTCTCTCTCTCAAAACTGAATAAACGGTAAAAAAAAATAGTCTAGCTTACTTATGATACACTTTTCAGCACTTTGCCCCTGCCCCTTCGCTAAAGAAGATTCCTCAAGACTCCCTAGTGATGTCTTCATAGCCAACCTAAGGATTTCTTAATTTAGTCTTGCGTGACCACCCCCGTCTTCCAGCCTTGACTTCCTGAAGGCCTCCCTCCACTTGCCATGCATGGTTTCAGGTACCTGGGGCCACCCCCCCACCTCTGTCACCTCTGGGGAATTTCATTCCCCATCGAGTGTACGTGTTCTCCAAGGATCGCCCGTGTCCTCAGTGTGCTTAAGGTTTTTCTATACTTGCTTTCTCTGGCAGTCAAGCCTTCCTATTTTTTAATTGCCAGGTTCTCATAAAATACGTTGTATAGAGCTACAAAGGTAAAAGAAATGAGACTTAGTTCAGAAAAGGCAGGAGACGAGGGGGCTGTAAGGAAAACATTAAAAAGAACACAGTACCCAAAGAAATGCAGTGTAATTATGTTTGACACCCCTTTTAAACATTCTTAAACTTTTTGAAAACCAAGATCCATATATATATATATATATATATATATATATATATATTTTTTTTTTTTTTTTAAGAGGCTATATTAGTTCAGGCTGCCATGACCAAATGACACAGACTGGGTGGCTTAAACGACAGAAATGTATTTGCCACATTTCTAGAGGCTGGAAGTCTCAGATCAAAGCGCCAGCAGATTCGATTTCTGGCAAAGTCCCTCTTCCTGGCTCGTTGACAAGCTGCCTTCTTGCTGTGTGCTCACAGGGTCTAATCTCTATGAGCTCTGGGTGGGGGCAGGGGGAGAGAGAGAGAGAGAGAGAGGGAGAGAGATTTGGCGTCTCTGCCTCTTCTTATAAAGACATCAGTCCTTATGACTATTTAACCTTACTTGTCTCCCTAAAGACGCTTTTCCCAAATACAGTCACACTGGGGATTAAGGACTTCAAAACAAGAATTTGCGAGAGACACAGTTCAGTCCGTAGCAGAAGCCCCCACTGTGCGTCCAGAAGCTGTAGCTGATGTCCAGCTGATGTGGAATAAAGAGTATGCAGATTATGACCTGCCGAGTGAGAGGACACCAGCCAAGCACACGCAGTGGGCAGGTGGGTCCCTCAGCCTCTGAGCCCCCACTTTGGGGAAGTGAGACCCAAAGTGAGGTCATTTGGAAGGAAGCGAAATTCCAATACACTCACACAAAGGATGTGGAGTCACAAGATTTATTACTTCCAGGTCCCAGAATCAGGGCAGGGGGCACTGAGCTGAGGAAGGACAGTCTTTGTCCCAGGCAGGCACGAGTGAGCAGAGGATAGAGGGGGGTTTGGCACCTGTTACTTATAAGGTGGTTGGAGCGGAGGTCACTAACTTCTCTTAGACTCAACTCTAAGTGGTTGTTTTATTTTATTTTATTTTTAATATTTACTTTTGAGAGAGAGAGAGAGAGAGAGAGACAGAGAGAGACAGACTGTGAGTGGGGAAGGGGCAGAGAGAGCAGGAGACAGAATCCGAAGCAGGCTCCGGGTTCCAAGCTGTCAGCACAGAGCCCGATGCCGGGCTCTAAGTCGTGAACCGTGAGATCATGACTTGAGCTAGAGTCAGATGCTTAACCGACTGAGCCACTTTGGGGCCCCTCTAAGTGGTTATTTTAAAAGGTGCCCCTGGAAAAGTGCAGCGGGAATTGATAGCAGGAATCCTGATTCGAGCCCTCGTCTAAACGTCCAGACCATGGATGTGAGCAGGGCTATCAAACCGTGAAATGCCTACCCAGCTTCTCAGAAAAACAAAGCCGTTTTCTTCCAAAGTCGCTTTCCTTATCACACACCGAAAACAAGTGATATATCGAAAATGCCTGATGTAAAAAGGAATCACCAAAAATAATGCAGGAAGTTATAAGTAAAAGAATGAACAAAGGTATAGCAACTGAATACAAGCAAAGAGAAAGAGGAAAAAAATTACATGAAAGTAAAATGCAGGGAAACATTCATGGAACAAAGGGCCATTTTTAATTGCCAACAGAGTTCACAGTAATATGCAACTGCTCTGAACCCTTTTCCCCTGAATAATATTTTATCAAAAGTAAAAGGTCGAATTGTTAGAAAATCCAGAAACATCAGCTAGAAATGAAACGGGCGTGGGAGACGATTCTATAGCCATGGGGTAGAATTTCAGCCACGACAGTGTTCTGTGCCCATACTGTGAAGCTAAGGTGCCCAAAAAGAAATAAGATGATATTACATTTTCATTATGGCAAGGATTGATCAAGATCTATCAGAAATTAAAGGGATTTTTCCGCAGGTCGACCATGAATAAGTCCCTCAGGTCGTCTTTGTCTCCCCAACCCAGGCTCCCCGGGGGAACTATATGGACCAGAACAGAAATGGATGAATGACATGGAAGGCTCTTTGGCAATTGAGGAACAATTTCATGTGATGGCCACTTAGCTTCTCAAAATATTGAGCTGTTGATTATTAGAGTGTTTTTAGAAAGTCCAAATCTAGGTGCTTGTGAAGTAGAAGTAACTTAGGCAATAATATTGATGCGGAACATCACGAGACTTTGAAAAAAATCCCTAGGAGAACACTTTAATTCAACAATAGGTATATTTTTAAAATTTATTTTAGAGAAAGAAGGAGGGAGCAGAGAGAGAGAGAGAGAGAGAGAGAGAGAGAGAGAGAATCTTATGCAGGCTCTGAGCTCAACGTCGAGTCCAACGTGGGTCTCGATCCTTGACCCTGGCCGAAGGGTCATGGGTCAAGATCATGACGTGGGCCGAAGTCAAGAGTCGGATGCTCAACAGACTGAGCAGGTACCCCAACAACAAGGGTATTTTTGAGGGGAAATAGGGCAGGATTCTCTGTTCCAGTTTCATCTGTGAGAAAGGTAACCTCACGAGCATCGGTTTTTACCGTCAACAGGCAGAACCGTGATAGACAAAAGAAGCTAACATCCTCCTCCCTCAATGGAAGAAGGTTTGTGAGTCATCACAAGCGGCCTCCCCGGGGAAATATTTGTACAGAGATGTCATTAATGTGAGAGAGGTAAATACTCCTTGATGTTCAAGACGAGGCAAACAGGTTTCCTCTGTTTTGCTGCACCTTGTTTGCATGTTCCTATCCTCAGGGGTGAAATGTTTTCCTTAGTTCAGTTTCTGTGTAAATTGGGATTGGATGTGTTTGTCAGTGAAGGCAGCTAGGGGTACAGGGTTCAATTTCTAACATCTCCCCATCTACCCTGGGCCAGCTCAGGGCCTCTCCCCAAGGGACACTAGCCAGCTGGATATAAAACGCCATTCTAGAAGCCAGGCCAGTATGTGATGCAGGCTTCTCTGGTTAGACTGAAATGCAGAATTCAGCCTGGGACAGTGGGCCTCAGCAGAGTCTAAAGTTTCAGACAAGTACTCTGTGCCTGTAAAGAGGGGATGGAAGTTAATGCAAAGTTTGCCTATATGAAAAGCTCCCCCAAAGGGGTGCTTACGTGGCTCTGTTGGTTAGGTGCCTGACTTCGGCTCAGGTCATGATCTCACCATTCCGAGTTCAAGTTCAAGCCCCGCGTCTGCCCCTGTGCTGACAGCCCAGAGCCTGCAACCTGCTTCAGTTTCTGTGTCTCCCTCTCGCTCTCTGCCCCTCCCCCACTCATGCTCTGTCTCAAAAATAAGTATACATTAAAAAAATGAAAAAGCTAAACAGCTCCCCAATGCAGTTATCCTAAAAACGATGATTTTTTTTTTAATCTGAAGCAAACACACGGGGTCCGATGACACATGCTATCCCAACTCACAGAGATGGATATACAAAAGCAGAGTGTTTCTTTCTGAATTGATAATGAGGAAGTTGCCTGGAACGAGACGGATTTTTCACAAGCCCCCATCTCTTCTCACCCCAACTAATGCCACTCCTTGTCTCATGAAGAGCTGGCACCCGCAGTGGGGCAATCGGACAGAAGCACAGAAATCGGAGGTGGTTGGGTACTTGGTAGGAGAGGGCATCCAGTCTCCATGGATATGGACCTGGGGATCAAGAGGCTGGGTCAGGCTCAAGCAGCAGTGGAGAATGAGAGAGACACACAGAGTTGGCTCAAGAAGGCTAAGGAGATTCTAAAGAAGTAAACGCATCTGCAGAATGTTCATTTGTGGTCACTTCCGTACTCTGGAATGCTTTATGACCGGTGGGAAAAACATAGGCCATGAATTATGGGCACACGGGTAATTATGAAGGCAATGTAGACTATGACTCCCCTTAAAGGTACAAAATTGGAGAGGCTTACAGTAATGAAAGGAAGCCATGGGGCCCACCAATTAACGAGGTATGTGGCTTTTATGATGGCTGTCAAGGGTAAGGACATGGCAAGGTTTGGAAGTATTGCACATGTTTATGTGGTTATCTCCCCTCTGCAGACAGATCTGTGGTTAACCTCACTCCATTCACAGACCTACTGGCTCATCTGAGAGTCTTGGGGATCATTCGCGAGGAGCCCCAAGGGAAGGTTCATCTGTGACCTTACTTGTCTCACTGGGTTGATCAGCCAGGCTGGGATTTTTCTCACAGGGTGTTGACTGATGAAGTTTTGGCGTGACGGTGGGTTCGTGGGGTCCAGAGCCGATGGCCAAGAAAGAATTCTTCAAGACGTCTTGGGTGCAAAAAAGGTGATTTTATTAAAGCACTGGGATAGGACCTGAGGGCAGAAAGAGCTACTCTGGGGTTGTGATGAAGGGCTCTTGGATACTATGGAGTTGGGAGGTAAAGCGAAAGGGAAGTTTTCAATGAGATTTTCATACGCTAAAGAAGACTCACCAATTACTGGAGGCCTAATTATTGTCAAGCTAAGGTTGTTTTTCCCTCTATCAAAACAGTAACATTAAGACAGTAGGAGTTCGTGGGGAAACTCTGCCAGCCTCAAGTACCTGTCAATGGGCTGCAGGCTGTAAGGAAATTTAATTTTATCCGCAATTTCCTTCTTGGAGGGGTGATGTTGGGCCTCCAGGAAACAGAGTCTATAGGTTTCTGGAGATTAAGGCTATTTATTGATAAGATTGCCTTTTTCTTGTAACATATTAAGATATTTGTAAACTGATGGAGACCCATGTCCTATACGACTGTGATCTCTGTCAGTTGGCCATTTGTTTTATGTCCTCTCCTTTGTCCTTGGGCACCAGGAGAGCCTGAGGAGTGTCACACACGTCCCACCGGGGGGAGGGGTGCGTTAGCTCGCACTTTGTCCCCAGCCCGCGCCGCACGCCCTCATCACTGACCACGCGTCTGAACACTTCTAAGACTTTCAGCCACTCTCATGTCCCCTCCTGGTGACTTAGGCTCATCCACCCCGAAGATGCTACACACATCGGGGCCACGTGGACCTCGGTGAGCCTCTTCTCTGCTGTCAGTGTGGGAACCCTGCTGGTCACCTGGGCCCGCAAGTCATTAAACAAAATCCTTCTTTCCACTTGGCCCGGGTCCTCATTGTGGAGAACCTCAGGTGGTCATGTGAAACCAGCCGCCTCTGTCCACGGTCCTGCGGAGATCCAATCTGTGGGCAGAAGCAAGGCTGCGGTGCGTTTACACATCAGTAGTCAACTGTTCTCGGCCGTCTCTCCTCGTGGTGGGGGTTTGCAAGCTGTGCACCCCGGGCCGACAAGTTCCCCTTGGGGACCTGCCCCCAGCACAAAGGGAGATGTAGAACCAGGGAGCAGCGGGCTCTGGTCCCCTTCCCACTTTGTCACGGAGCGGCCACGCGTCCATCTGTTTTATACATTGCACCACTGCAAAAAGACAAAAACAAAAATGAAAAAGCCTTCTGTTTAAAAAAGTTGCAGAGGCTAAAAAGTGATTGCCCACCCGGGCTTTGAGTAGCCAAAGGTGCAAGAACAGACAGCCCCATCTCCCAGGCACCAGCTGCCCCGTTGATTGAATTCCTAGGCGTTCTGCCCCTTCTGAGCGTCAGCCCTGGACATTCGACTGGGAAGAGATGGGGCTCGAAGCTGCCAGCTGGTATGCTGGTCAGTCAGCTACTAGAAAGGAAGACCACCCCCGCCCCCTACGAAACCATTGTGCAGCAGGAAGGTCCGAGTGTGGTACATGGAAATCTGGTCTCAGAACACACACTTACCCCCAAGTCATGACCCTCGTGTTCTGGTGGGAGATCAGTGGTGAGCTAGCAAATGTTTAACGGGTGGATCTTCAGGGGCAAGAAAGGACTTGGTCTGAAGCATTTACTGATTACTGTGGTGTAAACACTCCCCATGAGGTCAATTTCAATCTCCCAGCCTGGTTTCACTGAAAGGCGAGCTGGGAAGAGATTCGGGAGCACACCGTTGCAGACTATTTATAGCTCTGTGTCACAGGTACTAAGGGCATAATTAACCTCAACGCAGAGATACTTAACTTTTGGTCAAATATTGGGAAAAGGATAAGTTTTGAACATTCGTTACCTTGCTCTTAATATAACTTATTTAATTGCACGTTTGCATCATTTAATTTACAGAATGGTTATCTTTATGGAATTTTCCAGATCCGGGGGAGTCCACAGTAGGTTCTCGCAAGCTGGGCGCTGAGTGGTACCAGGTCCAGGTCACCTCTGAGGGACATACCGCTGGGAAATGACAAGCCTTAATGGTCAAACCTTAAGACACTTAGTCTCCCTGGTCTGGGAAGGAGGGGCCCCTCCTTCCAGGGGTTCTCCTGGCTGAGGTCTGAGAACCAGTAAATACTGCTTGGTATGAGGGTGAATCTCAGGTGACCTGTTCCTGCTTCTTGGGAAAGTTGTAGCAGAGCCTTTTCCCCAAATTGTGAAATGAACAATTTTCATCCTAGGTGAAAACTAACATTGAGAAGTAAGTTCTACAACTCTATCAGGCATCTGCTCATTCTTCGTTTAGAAGGTGGAGGAGGTTTTAGGGAGACTTACAGCTCCTTCTGTTTACCCAAGGGAGAACCCGGTAGAAGCCACTGTCCATTGATGAAAGCAGGTGTCGGGTGGCCCCCGGTAGGATTCTAGGCCCTTCTTCTCCTAGAAGGGATTCTTACCAGGGGCTCAGAAAGGCCGTCAGAACAGATGTTCTTTCCCTCAGCTAAGGGATGAGAGGGAGTCTGGGACCCTTCATAGAATCCCAGAGCCGGAAGCCAGTGTGGACTTCAGAGGACTTTCCCGCCCTGGCCCTGCAGACACAGGGAGTCAGCTGGTCATCCGTCTTGTAATTTGAAACCAGCAATGGGAAGAAAAGCGGAGCCCGGAAAATCTGTATTTATTATTCTTTTGTCTCACTCATTACTTTACCACCTACTCATTGTTTTGCTTCTCCGTAGGATTTCACAGTAGACTTGCTTCTGAGGCCAAGAAAGGACGTCCTTCCAAGCTCGCGGCTGAAAGATACTGAATGTCAACATGGTTTGCTTTTTCTTAATATGCTGAGGGAAGGGTTGGGGAGTGGCTGGCTCCAAATTGGATCTCCAGCCCGAGGGGTCTCGCATTAGACCCGTTGTTTATTCATGAGCTGTTGTTTTTTAAAACTATAAAGTACATCTATCGCCTTAGGGTGGCCCCATCATAGAAATTTACTAAGCAGAGCATCATGGGTCTCTTAAATTCTTAGATAATAGGAAAACAGCTACTGTAGACCAGACCCGCTGTCTGCGGTATGACCTTGACTTCACTGTCCATGGAAAGGATTGCAAGGGTGCCCAGATTTATTATCAGCCACACTCTTGCAAAGGCCCTTTAATTTCATTAACGAAAGTTGCACCATGCCGGTCATGAACATTTTATCTTCTTGAACTCCCCCCTACCATTATGCAATTCGTTTAAAAATATTTATTTATTTATTTATTTAAATATTTATTTATTTTTGAGAGAGAGAGAGGCAGAGTGCGAGCAGGGGAGGTGCAGGGAGAAAGGGAGACACAAAGTCCAAAGCAGGATCCAGGCTCTGAGCTGTCAGCACAGAGCCCGACTCGGGGCTTGAACCCACGAACTGCGAGATCATGACCTGAGCCGAAGTCGGACGCCTAACCGACCCAGCCACCCAGGCGCCCCTAAAAATATTTAGATTGACTTACACATCCTGCACCCCTGTCTCGCATCCTCTACAACTCTAGAAAAGCTGGCAGTTAGGCAGCTCTGAATTGTACATGAATACAAATAATGATTCAAAGCCCCAAATACCTCCTTTCCTAATGCAAGGTTGAACTGTGCCTTTGGACAACGACAGTACGTTCCGGAGTGAAGGTAGCAATGATTTTTACGTTCGTGTGTGTCAACTATGGAAACGTGCCCGCCCAAAATGAACTGGAGAATTTTTCAAGAAGGAAATCATCAAAAAGAACTCTAGAGCTACCAGGAACGAAGAGAAGCCGTTCACCTGAAGGTGTTCAGTGAATAAGCTTATACATATAGGCATAGAGAAGATGGCCTTGATTGTAATTTAAAAAAGAATTTTTCTCTCTTTGGCTTTCCTTTGAAAATAATGTTCGTCTCTCACAATCCCCATTATGGCTTCTTTCCTTAGATTGTTTAATGGGATTTATGTAATTGAATTAAAATCCAGGCCCATCTTACACGAAGACATTGTTTATAAGAGGCCTGGTGTATTTAATTTGTCTTGACGTTGATCTGTTATGTTCGGGGCCCAGAGGACACGTCTGAGATTGTCAGTAGGGTCAGAATTGGATCTAGAATCTTAGAATTGGAAAGAATCTTTAGGCTCATTTATGAAAGCTTCCTGCCGCTGTGCTCACAGCAAGCCTTTGCCCAGACATTTGACGGACAGGGAATTATTTGTTGAATCTCAAGTGTCTTCTGTGAACAGAAAGGCACTTCTCCGAAGAAAAATAATTCTGTAAGTACAGAGGGTGAGGGTGTTCGGTGACTGCTGGTGAATTTTTGTGTCGTGTTTCTGAGCTGTATTTACATTACATTTATTTATATAGGCATGTTCTGTTGTTTTCATGGATCCTTTCTTTTTTTTTATAACAAAACTAAAACATGCTCACAAGTTCAAACAATCCAGAGGTTTAAAGACGAAGAATAACCCTCAACCATTCCTTCGTACCATTTTTATACATCCTTACAGATCATTTTCACAAATAATCTGCACTTTAATTGCCTGCTTGTACATTTAGTCTGTTTTACTATAATCTGGCACAGGTTTCTTGAGAAAATTTACGGGGAGGTTCATCCTGCGTGTACTGATATGGAAAGTGTCCATGAGAGCCTAATATAACTTTGTTTTAAAATTCTTATAATTTTTAGATAATTTACGTCTGTAGGTATTTAAAATACAAACGTCTGATGTCATACTATGTACGTTTCAGTTTCATACCAGGAATTTTTAATTTTATTTAATTTTACCTAAATTAATAATAAAAATAATTAAAAATTATTAAATATAATTAATATATAATATAATAAAAATAATTAATTAAAAATAAAAATATAATTTTTATTCAAATAAAATTTTATTGGGGCCCCTGGGTTGTTCAGTTGGTTAAACGTCCAACTTCGGCTCAGGTCATGATCTCGCAGTTTGTAGGTTCGAGCCCCACATTGGACTCTGTGCTGACAGGTCGGAGCCTGGAGCCTGCTTTGGATTCTGTGTCTCCCTCTTTCTGCCCCTACCCCACTTGCACTCTGTCTCTCTTTCTGTCTCTCTCTCAAAAATAAACATTAATTTAAATAAAATTTTATTTTATTTCACAAGAGAAATTTTTAATTTTATTTAATTTTATTTAAATTGACGTTTTTAGTTACATAAAATTTTTATTTAAATAAAATTTAAATGAAAAAATCAGAAGTCTTCTGGAAGGAGAAGAGAAATAAATATTCCAGAAACATACAGTCAGTTAGTTAATCCAGTCGAAAGCTAAATTTAACGTCTCGACAGCTGAGGAAATAAGGAAACCAAAACAAGTTTTATATTTTTCATTATGTGATAAGGCAAAGCCAACACAGGTTTTGAAAAGAAACATTTTCCTGACACTAAAATCTGTGTGGAGTTCATTAAATCGATCCTGCTACGCCTTCAGGGACGTAAGACCATCAGACAGGGTCTGTGATTTTGCGCGAGCGGAGAGAGATTCTGCATGGGATCCTATAAACTCCTCCACGACCGCAGCGAAACAGCAAAACCCTCCAGATTCAGTTAAGAAGTGGCTTCAGGTAACAGCAGTCAGCTGGGGGGGGGGGGGGATGGAGACACATGGGTGGATATAGACAGATGGAGATCACCTGAACAGCAACAAGAACAGGACGGCAGAAAATCCGCAAAATCATCATTTGTCTTAACCCCGCCGGAAAGCGGGGGTTGCGGGACAACCAAACTGAACAAAAACCCAGGGGATAATCCAGACACAAAGAGTCACATTTTAAGAATCCATGTATACGAAATAGCCAGAATAGGCAAATCCCCAGAGACGGAAGGAGGATTATTGTTTGCCAGGGGCTGGGGATGTGGGGCGTGAAGAGCGGCGATCAGTGGGTGCGGGTCTCTTTTTGGGTTAGTGATGATGTTCTAGAACTGGATGGAAGTCATGGCTGCACAGTATTGTCAGTGTGTTAAAGGCCACTAGATCGTACACTTTATAGTGGTTAACTTTATGTCATGTTATTTTATTTTATTTATTTATTTTTTAATTTTTTTAATGTTTATTTATTTTTGACAGAAAGAGAGACAGAACATGAGCGGGGGAGGGGCAGAGAGAGAGGGAGACACAGAATCGGAAGCAGGCTCCAGGCTCTGAGCCATCAGCCCAGAGCCCGACGCGGGGCTCGAACTCACGGACTGCGAGATCATGACCTGAGGCGAAGTCGGACGCTCAACCGACTGAGCCACCCAGGGGCCCCATATAGTAGTTAATTTTACATGAGGCGAATTTTACTTCAATTTTTAAAAATTAAACAAAAAAAAAATCAAAGGAGAAAGATCATCCAAGGAGAGACGGGATACAAGCCCTTGCTTCCCAGGGGCCAGAAGAGTCGGATGCCAAACAAGTCAGGCAAGAAGGAGGGAAACAGAATGTTTACAAAGTGCTGAAGGCCGAGGGTGGACCGGTGTAGGGGGCACAGAACCCTTGGGAAAGCGCCCGACACAGGGGCTGTTCTGCACAGACCTCACCGGGGTCTCACTAGCAAGATCGGGGCGAGTGTAGACACGAGGAGGCCGCCCTCCTGGTGCAGCCTGGTAGAGGGGAGCAGAGGCCTATCGGGTGTAGGCGTGATGCCACCCTCCTCCCCCACAATCCCAGACCTTCTCCCTTGGCTCCGTTATGAAGCGTAATAGAATCAACCTAGAAAAAGAGGAGCAAATTAAACCCAAAGCAAAGAGAAGAAAAGAAATCCTACCATTTAAAGGCAGAAATCAAGGAAATTGAGAACAGAAACGTAATTGAGAAAATGAACAAAAGCAAAAGCTTCTCATTTGAAATATCAATACATTTGTCACACTGATGGGGACAAAAAGGAAGCGAATGTTATTCCTTTTAGGGAGTTCAACAGACAACATCCCGTAAGAAAGGGTGGGTGGGGCTGTTCAAAGTTCAGGCTGTAGAGACCCGTTGTGGGAGGAGCTCAATCACTCAAACAAAAGCTCTGCTCTGAGCCCCATTGGCCCCGATAAGCCCGTTCCAGGTCGCGTGTCCATCACAGAGCCAATCACTGACAGTAGTGGGTGGAAAGCACCAATGGTCCTCCTCCAGGCCCCGTGTTCCAGTCCTAGAGCCTGGGACAGTCAGCCTCATCTCAAACCCGTGGCCCCAGAAGGAGGAAGGGGATGCAGGCTGCCCGCGAAGAAGCTCATACCTAGGAGAATGTGACCGCTCCAGGGAAGGGCACGTGGCAGGCAGAGAGCCTCGCGGAGCTATCAGGAAGGAGAGAAGAACATTCTGGGAGGCCTTCTGGTTCCTGAGAAGATTGGCTCTTCCCTACCCATCAGGACATTGTCAGGACAGGGACCAGTAACCTTGCTCCACCTCGACGCCCACGCCCCCATCCCAGGGCTGACTGATGTAGTGCTTCCTCGGGGTACCACAGTCAAGGGTCTACCCAGGGCTCACTTAGCCCTCTGGGTGCCACGTTACCCCAGGATGCAGGGCTCTTGACTTCGCACTCCTCGGGGAGCGTGCTGGTGACCCTGGTACTTGGCAGCTGGAGGACGAAGCAGGCTGGAGGAGATTCAAGATGCTCAGGGAGGCGTTCTCTGCCATCGTGTGCGCCCGCTGTGTGGGTCCCAGCCACCAGCACAGCTGGCTCTGGAAAGAGAAACTTTAAACAGTCCGTGTGACGCTACAAACGAGACGTCAGGTGGCCTTTCCAAATCTCTTTCCTGTAACCCACATAAAGGAGAATGGACAAGAGACTCAGGGCAGTTTTTCTCCACATTCATCGCCATCAGGCAGTGGCCATGTGAACTCGTTTGTAATTAGTATCTCCGTCCCTCCCTTCCGGGGATACAACCGTGCTTCAGATGGCATCCATCAGCCTCTGTGGCTCCATGAAAAAGAGCAGCAGTCTACTTACGAAATGGCGCACGGTGCGTGGAACTTGGGTGCTGTCAGAACAGGCCTGCTTTTGTTAGAAGCTGTGTCTCTAACAAACACATTGAAAGCCAGAACCTGGCTCTTTCCTCAAGTTCTAATCCTTTCCATATTCATTTGGTAAAGATAGCAGGAAACGCAACACTCGGGTGACATCCAGATTATGAATAACTCCGCTCGTGTTGGGACGGGCCTCTGGGCACTTTGGAATTATTGCTGTCAAGATGTCGATGAAGACCTATTTCAGGATAAACTCATTAGGCACTTAGAAGTGGAAAGAGGAGGCATAATGTATAGTGGTGGGTGAATCAATGGTGTCTTGCTTAATTACATCACACGCCGCATTGATCTTTGGTACCACCAAAATAGATCTCTGAAGTTAAACCTTTCAGCATAGAAAAAGAACACAGGATGACAATTGGAAGGAAGTCATGTGTAAACAGCAAGAATGACAGGCTGGCAATCTTCTAATTAAGGGGAATTCTGCAGACGAAGTTGTAAACAGCGTCAAGCAGGGTAGGCTCCAGATGTGCACACCCCATTGGTGGGGGTACAGGTGATGGTGCCACCTTCATGGGCTGATAGTTAAGGTCTCGCCTCGGGGACAAGTCTGGCGGGCCTCAGCCTCCTCCAGCCACATTCCACGTGCGTGATCCGTCCCTGGAGTCTGGGAGGTCAGACAGAAGGCAGGGATGTCCGTGTGATGAGCACCCGGCTGGGATATCCACTGGGTGCTCTGCTGACTCCTGCTGGTCTCCTGGCTCGTATGAAGCAAAGGCCCAAGGATATTAGGGCCCCAGGAGGGATCTGGAGTTCAAAGGCAGCGCTTTAGACCCTGGAAAGAGGCTGAGGCGGGCAGACTACGTTGGGTCTGTGGGCAGCTGGAATCGGTGGAGATGTAGATTTCCACCCAGCCTGTCCACCCGCGGTATTTTCAGAGGTTGGCACTCTTTCATGGCCTGTGTGGGGTACCCAAATGTATCCTCCTCTGCCGACCGTCTGGTTCCTTAAGACACATCAGCAAGCGCCCCCCCCCCCCCCCCACAGTGTCACTGAGGACTGGATCTCTGCTCCCAGCGACACAGGTTTTGCAATGTGTGTTTCCAACCCCAAGGACTGCGCTGAGCCAGTGGACAGGTGCCATCGGATGCCGACGTCAGTCACAAACGGAGGTCAGGCCATCGATGGGGAAGCTTGGCCTCTCTTAAGGCTCCCAGGGTCTGCTCTTAGACCTGCATCCCGGTACAGGACACGAGGAGATGTTTCCTGTGTAAGTCGCCGAACGGGTGGCATGCTGATGGCCTGCCGACCGCCACCCACCCAGCCCCCACCCTGGAAGCTGACAAATGAGCTGTTTTTGAGGCATCTACCCGTGGTCTACGGTTCCTGGGCTGTGTGCTGTTTGCCTCAGCTCTGCCAAGGTTCCTGTATTGCTCGTCCCTGAGCATTTCACGTAGCAGGGGAGAAATTTTAGGCCAGCCTACGTGACATTCATTCCTTTGAGGGTAAGTTCAAAGGAGTTCTTTTGTTGTTTTTGAAACTGTAAAAAATGGCCAGCATTGTCTTGGTTTTATCAAGGTTGCCTAGAAACGGAGTCATCCCTCTTCCCTTCCTCCGGGTGCCAAGTCCATTTCCAGGTCAGGGAAGTCTTCTCTAATACCTCTTATTGTTGCCACATACTCATCGTTAGGGTGTTCTTTGCCGGGGGCAGCTTTTACCCATGGGATGGATCTCCTTGGTTAGCCCTCCGCCTCTGTTATCTTATTTTTTTCATCGTTTGAATCTCTGCGTTCATTTCCTCTGTGATCTTCTAAGGTCGCTCAAGTTCATCTTCAGCGATACTGATTTGATTTCCTTCAATAACGAGCTTGATTTTCTTTTCCCTCCCGGTGTGAATTTAATATCTGCCTCCATTCTTTATGGCTATAAACTTGTTTCTAGGACCGCTCCCTTCCTATTTCGCTGCAGCCAGGAGAATTAAACAAGAGACCTTTTTTCCTGAGTAGCCTGGAGAATACCCAGCAGGTGTTTTCTAAAGATGCCCTCTGTTCAGTAGACTATGTCTGTTTCCCCTGGAGGTCTTTTCTCCCGAGGGCCAGGAGCTGGGCTCGCGGGCCAGGAACCCAAATGCCTTCCCAGCCAGGCAGGCACATGGAACGTGTGGAGCCGCTGGGTGGAAAGACACTCAGAGCTGCTCATCTGACTTGTCAACAGAGGCAGAGAAGCCCTGCTTCCAGGTGACATGTCTGGACTTTCCAATGTTGGGCCAACCTAGTGAGAGGCAAACACAACACGCTCCCTCCCAGGACTCCAGTTTTCTGCAAAGACTTAGCAGAAAGGCTTTATCCCAAGGGGCAGAACTTTTCATGAGGTTCCATTTGGTCCCTGCCGACTCAATCTGGAGAGGAGAAGGCTTTCCCAGCCCACTTGATGGCGGGCATGATGCCCAGGTCGGTCAGACTGCACTCCCCAGCCATCTGCCTGGGAATGAAGGCATTGTTCCTTGCGCTTTGTTTGATAAGATGTCACCCGTAAAATAGGCCATGGTGATGAGCATGATTGCAGGCATCATACGTGGCCCTCATCAGGCGCTGGATGGCCAAGTGCTTTGTGTCTCGTGGACCCATTATCACCAACCACTCACTCAGCAAGGTGTTTGAGATGTAGTAAGTCCTCAGTAAAGTAAATGTTCATAATTTTGTTGTTGTTACTAACGCTGTTGGTATTTGTGTTCTTCTGAGACGTGATCAGCGCAACTCGAGGGACACACGAGGCCAGCATCAGCACTGGCTTCTGCTTCTCGCCTCTTGCTGAGAATGACAGCATTTTCCAGGGTGCCAAGAGGCCAGAGAACACAGACAGACAAGTGGAAAGTTGGGCTGTTGAGCAGCAGGGACGATGGGCACCATTCTGGGTGCGAGGCACAAACACCTCCTAATTTTTGGAACAAACGTGTAGGGTTGGTGGTATTGTCTCATATTTCTAGATAAAATAAAAACCGACTTGTGCGTATCACTGGGTCGAGCAAGATTAAGACAGAAAATTCTTTATTAAATTTGATAACATGGAGCCTGAAGTTGAGGACAGTGACAAAGTACCTGAACCAGATTAAGATGGGTTGATGGGAAATGAAAATTTTATAGATAAAGATAAAATCATTAAGAAAATAAAAAAGCACCCTATTGCAAAGAAATCAATTTGTAAGATAGGATAGCCATAAGATTAATCTTACTGATCTACAAGAAGCTCTTCTATAAAATGAAAAAGAATTACAACCAAATATGAAAATGGTCAGTGACTATGTCTATAAACCAGCAATATGCAGAAGAAGAAATCCAAACCATCTATAAACAACTTCCTCAGAGTCCGAAATTTTCAAATTAAATGTAGAAGTCTATTTTTTACTTGACGATAAAAACTAGTACTAGAGAGGATGAAGGGAAAGATACTGTTTCCCTTTTGCTGGTGGGATTGGGAAACACTACAACCTTTTAAACGTGCTTTAAGGCATCTTTTAAAATTTAAAATAGTTATACCTTTGATTCACCAATTCTGCACTCTTGTATGAAGATCATCCAGTCATGTTCATAGGTATATTGGCCTTGCCACTTCCTAGCCGTACAAATCTTGGGCAAATTAACCTCCATTTCCACGCCTCCATTTCCTCATTGGAAAAGATGGGGATAATTAAGGGGCTCCTCTCGTAGGATTGCTGTGAAAATCCCGTGAGCTAACACAGCGACAACCACCACCTGCTGTTAGCGACCCTGTCTCTATTACATATTCTTCTGTAATTTCATTTTCTGATCAAACAATCCTTACTCATGAGGACAGACAGCTGGGTGTCCTTCACCTTCATTTTGCTAACTCACTAGCAGCACATTAAACGACTCTGTGGCAATTAATTATGCACTCTCTAATTGGTGGACATCGAGGTTGGTTTTATTGGTCCTCACAAGCACGGATGCAATGATCTTGTATGTCTGTCCACATGGGTGAAAGCTCTTCTCAGTTGTAGCCTCAGAAGCTGAATTTGGGGACCCCAGGGGCCCTAGGTAATGTTAACCTGTGTTATAAAGAGTCCGCGTTACTCCAGAGTCACGCACAGGCATTATGAGAGCAATCTGTTTAAATCTGCCGATATGAAAGCCCTATTGCCATTTAGATTTCTTCTTCCGGGACTGTTGATTTATATTCTTTGAATTTTCTCTTATGTGGTTTGTCTCTTCCTCATTGATTTACAGAAACTTTTTACTTGGTTGTATGTCTTACGAATATCTTTTCAGAGTCTATGGCTTATTTTTTTTTCTCTTGGTTCTGTGTAGACATTCTCATATTAATGTAATCAAATACATCCATCTTTTGCTATCCTTTTTTTTTTCTTTTGTCTTGTTAATAAATCATGTCATTCCTTTTTTGCTCTGGACCTCATTCAATGAGGACAGGCAGGTGTGTGTGCCGACGAATATGCTGCCAGCCGTGCCCAAAGGCCGGATGCCATGCTCCTTCTACATTACTCTCTCTCTTTTTTTTAAATTTTATTTATTTTGGGAGAGAGAGAGAGAGAGAGAGAGAGAGAATCCCAAGTAAGTTCCATGCTGTCAGCACAGAGCCTGATGTGAAAGCTGATCCCATGAACCATGAGGTCGTGATCTGAACCGAAACCAAGAGTTGGTCGCTCAACCGACTGAATCATCCAGATGCCCCCACATTACTCTCTTCTTAACTCTGGAATAGAGGTCCCAGAATGCCCCAAACTACTGGGCACTTCAACATGGCACTCATACGACAGGCTTCTGAATCTTTATAGAATTGTTCTCTCTCTCACTCTCTGGAGAGAGATCTGGAGTGTATCTTATCAAAGCCTCCAACGTGCCAGCCACTTGTGGGTCATCCAGTCAAATTAGCATGATTTCATTCCTAACAGAGACCCATGGGGTGCCCAAAGGATGCCCAGCAGGCCCATGTCTCTTGAGATTATATTAAGACAGAGGGTAGAATAGTTAGTTAACAAGTTTCAAGCCTATCTATGCACACTCCTGTCCATTCCAGGTGAAATTTTTCTGATCCTTCTGGACAAGGATGAAAGAATGTGTTTGGTAGATACCATGGACGCGGGGGTCTAGAAAAGATACTACACCGGGCACAACAAACTGCCGCTGGGCTACTGTGTACTTGAATATTTGTCCTCCTTCCCTGCCATCCTCCAAGATTCGTCTGTGTTTGTGGGGGTCAGGCTGGGGGACTCAAAGGAGATGACTTGGTGATCCCCACCCTCGTAGTGCTAATGTCTGCCATTCTCTTTAGGATGGGACACTGTGCTGGTGGTGTGTGTTTGTGAGAGGGAGAGTTTCAGAGGTTTCCATTTGGCTTTTCCAACTACAATAGCTTGCAACTCTAGGCCAAAAATCCAATGTGAGCCTTGTGCTAACCACCAACGCATCTGCTTCAATTATACATTTGGGGACTGAGGTGTTTTTCAGGTTCTGGTGGGTCTAACGCGAAGTAAACGTGGGCCAGGACTCCACTTATTACCTGTCGCCCTAAAGGATACCATGATGTCAAGTTCCCTGAGTATCATTGTTGACCAGGACCCTTATCCAACAGTACTGAAAACATTTGAGTATCCCCTTTTCCACACGGTGCAGTGACCCACGTAAGCAGGCTCATTTAGGGAAGGGCTGGGAGTCATTATCATGGACTTTTGTGGGGTACTTTCTCCTGGGACCAACTTTTCCCTCAGTCCCTGGCTTCTGGTTCCAAAACCGGGCATTAGGTGATGGGTATGACTTTATAATGGTGACTTCTTATCACTGCCTGGAAATTGGTCTTTTCTCAGAAATTGTTCTCATCCGGCCTTATGAGCTTTGAACCTATACACATGCAGGTTGATTTTCAGCCAAAGACTCCAGGGGATTCCTTTATGTATATATAATTATATATATATATACTTATTATATTATATTAATTATTATATATTATAACTATTTATTTCATATATATATAACTTACTGTCAAGGTAGCTAACATACAGGGTATACCGTGTGCCCTTGGCTTCGGGGGTAGATTCCTATGATTCATCACTTACATACAACACCCAGTGCTCATCCCAACAAGTGCCCTCCCCGATGCCCATGTTCCCCACCCCCTTCTACCCTCAGTTTGTTCTCTGTATTTAAAAGTCTCTTATGGTTTGCCTCCCTCTCTGTAACTATTTTTTTTTTCCTTCACTTCCCCCGTGGTCTTCTGTTAAGCTTCTCAAATCCCACATAGGATGAAAACATATGGTATCTGTCTTTTTCTGACTGACTTATTTCACTGAGCATAATACCCTCCAGTTCCAGCCACGTTATTGCAAACGGCAGGATTTCATTCTTTCTCACTGCCAAGGGGATTCCTCTGCAGACTTCTGCCCCGGTTTCACTGGGTAGGTGCTTCGTTTCAGGTCCCCCGGCCACACATGCTGAACTCTCGTCTCCTGGTTCCTCAGCTCAGCCAGATTGTCAGACTCAGCTTGGGTTGCCCTCCGGGACCCACAGTCCAGGGGGCAGGCCTGCTCACTGGCCACCTCTTCGCTGGGGCCCCGTGGTCCAGGGTCAGGCAGCTGTACTCTATGTTGTGTCCAGGTCCCCAGGTCTCTAGGGCAGGGGCGTCCTGCTGACCACTTCCTTCCTATGGCCCAAAGCAAAAGTCGTAGCCTTTCTATCACATATGCTATCTTTCTTTACCGGTATAGGAATGCTATTGCCTTTTTAACCTCAATTTTGTATCCTGCAACCCTCCAAACTCTCCTAATTTTCACCTGTCTGGACCTTCTCTTCAGTATTTTATATAAACTCCTATAATATCTGCAAACAGATGGTCTTATCTCTTCCTTTCTGGTTCTTGTACTTATCATTTCTCTTTTCTTTTCTTATACCTCTAGCTGGGAGCCAGAGCGCGTCTTTGAGCGGATGCGATGATTGAGGCCGTCCTTCCTTTGTTCTTGAATTCACTGCTGATAATTTTAGAGACTAACCAGTAGGGTTATCGGATACTGATGGTTTTTAAAGTCTCTTCTTGTTCCCAATTCCAGGAGAGTTTTCAAATCCTAAAATGGTGTTGCATTTTGTGACTGCCTTAGCTACATCTATTAGGATTTTCCTTGGGGCTTTCTTATTCTTCTTATAATCTATAATTTATTATTAACTACATGATAAATGCTCTGCTTTTCAAATATCATACGTTCCTGGAATAAAGCTGCATTTTTTTTTAAATACAGTATGGCATTTCTTTTGCCAAAATTTTGTGTAAAATGATCGCATCCACCCTCACAACTGAGGCTGGTTTATCTTCTCCTTTCCTTCTATTCCCCAGGTCCAGTCTGGTCAGTTTGGTGAAAAGAATGCACGCTAGATTTTTTCCAGTGAGTTTGGGGACTTTCCTTCTTTTTTGAGTCTCCTGAACGGTTATTTAAATTAGGTGTTTTTTGAAGGTATGGCAAAATGCAGCATAAAATCATCCTATTCTGTTCTCTTTTCAAGCAGAAATCTTCTGATTACTAACCAATTCATTGTTCTCAAAGTGTTTTATTTCCATAAGGATTCCTATTTCTTGGGGCATCGGTGTGGGTAACGGAAGACAAACGAGTCACAAGCCGGGCTCCCTCAGACGTTCAGGGTTCTAGCAGGGCAGAAGCCACCATTCGAGGTGGATGGGGCTCTGCCTGGGCCGCCAGTCAGACTTGCCCTGAAGGTCACCGGGTGCGTTGCCCCAAGCACCTGTCTGGCCGCTGTGCCTCTCCCAGCAGCCTGGCCCCCAAGCCCTCTCTGTTTATAGCACATCCTCTGTGTTCTGTTTCTTCTAGATTTTCCTTTGCAGTGTGACACTGTGGAATGTGTCCTGGGTCCTACATTTTAATTGTGTTCGACTAGAAATGTTTCCATTTTTACCGTTTTCAGATCTATTGGCATAAAGTCCCACAAAGCAGCCTTTTATGGGTTTTTAATAACCCCACCACACACACTGCCATTAGAGCCCCACGATTAGTCCTTGTCTCATGTTCGTGCTTCTTTGCTCCTTTTTTAATGATCAGTGTTATTTTGCCGATTTTTAAACGCATTGGCTTTTGATTTCGTTGGTTTTCTTTACTGTTTACTTTTCGCTTTATTAATGTCCGTTTTTATGTTTGCTATTTTCTTCTTGTTACTTTCTTTAGGCTTACGTGGTCTTTCTTCTTCTAGAAGAAACAAAACTCCTTTGTTTAAGAATAACTGTCGTAAGGCTATAATTTAAACCCCAAGTACCAATTTAGCTATATGCTTCACGTTTTGAAACATATAGTATTTTCATGCTGTTTAGTTTTAGATACTCTGTAATTTTCATTGCGAATTCCTCCTTCATCCAGGAGTTACTTGTGTATGTTTAAGGGTCCCCGTATCTAGAGAGGAAAAAGCATTGTCTACAAAGTTAGCTTTTATTGTTAATTTCCAGTTGAATGGCCATATGCCTAGCAAACATAATCTGTATTTTATTGATTGTCTCCAACCGATTGAACATTTCTGTGTGATTTAGCCCGTGGTAAATTCTACATAATCTTACTTGTGCTCTTGAAAAGAACGTCTATTTTATATTTTGGAGACATTGAAGATTTTATATAAACTCTGTTTCCTCATCTTATTGGTTATAATTTTTGTCTTGCATATTTGATAGGTCAACTCCTAGCGTAGAAATGTTGAAATCTCTCTCAAAGTTTCAAAATTCAGCGTATTTTGAGGCAGTGTTTTTAAGGCAAACACACAGGTTATTTAAATTCTCTTTTGTCTGATATTAACAGTGCTATCCTAACCAGTTTTCGGTCAACAGTTAAGAGGCATACCTTTTCCTGTTTTTCAATTTAAACTTTTTGATGCAGTTTAATATTTCTGTGTTTCTTTTAGGTAATATTAGCTAGCTTTTAAAAGATTTAACCTGATAACCTCTGTCTTTTAACTAGAAAGCCTAATCCATTTACATTTATTGAGATTATGATATATTTGGACTCACTTTTCCCATCTTATGGTGATTTTCTATTTATTATCCTTTCTCTTTTCTTTTTTTCTGAATTTTCCTTCCTTCTACTGGATTAACGAGGTTTCCTACATTCAATTCTCTCCCCACTTTTTGGATGAGCCAAAGCCTAGACTTTTTCTCTGTGGATGAGCCAAAGGCTAGACTCTTATTAATTTAGGGGTTGCATGCCAGGTCAACTTAACTGTAAAGTATTTTGTAGCAAACTCTTTAGGAAATTATTATCTCTATCCTTCATCAAATTATGGTAAGAATTTTGTTATGCTTATGCCCATTAAAAACCCATACTCTTATCGTGCTTAAGACTTTTTATTTTGGGGCAGCTGGGTTGCTCAGGTGGTTAAGCATCCGACTTTTGATTTTGACTCGGGTCATGATCTCACAGTTGGGGGATCGAGCTCCAGGTCAGGCTTTATGCTGGCAGTGTGTCGCCTGCTTGGGATTCTCTCTCTCCCTCTCTCTCTGGGTCCCTTCCCTGCTCTTGAGTGTGTGTGCGCTCTCTTTCTCTCTCTCTAAAAATAAATAAATAAATATACTTTGTTTTTATTTTATTTTAAAATTTTTAAAATTTTTATTTATATTTGAGAGAGAGAGGGAGATACAGAGCACAAGCGGGGGAGGGGCAGAGAGAGGGAGACGGAATCCGAAGCCGGCTCCAAACAATTTTGAAACGACTTTTTATTTTTATCTTTTTTTTAAGTTTGCTTATTTAAGTAATCTCCACACCCAATGTGGGGCTCGAACTCGTGACCTGGAGATCAAGAGTCAGATACTCTGTTGACTGAGCCAGCCAGGCGCCCCAAGAGTTTTTATTTTATCTTCTTTAAACACACACACACACACACACACACACACACACACACGTGATTTTTATAATGAATAAGAGATTACACTTACTGCCATAGTTTATATTAATTTCAGGGCTCATGCTTCGAGTATGCCACACCCACCTCCCGTGCTCACTCTTCCTCTTGCTAACTGACTGCTCGTGGTGAAATGCAACAGAAAATGCCTTTGGCTGAGTAAATAGAAAATTATTTAAAAGAGACTGAGGGGGAGCGTGGGTGGCTCAGTTGGTTGAGCGTCTGACTTCGGCTCAGGTCATGATCTCGTGGTTCATGAGTTCGAGCTCCACATCGAGCCCTGTGCTGACGGCTCGGAGCCTGGAGCCTGCTTCCGATTCTGTGCCTCCCTCTCTCTCTGCCCCTTCCCTGCTCACACTCTGTCTCTCTCTCAAAAATAAATAAAGATTAAAAAAAAAATGTTTTTAAAAGAGACTGAGTAGTTTCTCCTCGTGACAGAATCGTGACGAGGCCCAGTTTCCAAGAATAGTGACCAAAACCATTCCACAGAACTGACCCTACGAAAACCACACGCACTAACCGTGGCAGTTGCCACGCCCGCCCCACCGCAGCCGCTGCCTCTTCCGGGCTGTCCTCTCCCAAGGATGCCGCCACGTGGAGCCCACAGGCACTGGATGGGAAGTTACACTCCCCTGCTGCAGGAGGGCGTGTCTAAGGAATTTCTGGAATCCTTCTGGACAGGAGATTCGTATCCTCTCCCTCACTTACTTAATGTAGTCAATCGTTGATTATCAGCAGAGATTCATGGATATTTATTTTATACTTTGGTGATAATTCCAAACAGCTTTATTGTTTTAATTGTGCTGTTTGTATTGTTGCGGCGTTGGCTCTAGGGCCCTCTTTCAATGCGCTCCTGTGCTCTTTTGGCGTCAGTGGGGGTTTTTTGTTTTGTTGTTCTTTTTGCTTTTTTGTGTGTTTGTCTGCTTGTTTGTTTTTTGGCACTGCCTTACTTCCTGACACTCCAAAATTCTCCAGGTTCAACTTGTATCTATCTTCCTTGCCCCCGTCCTAGAATTTGCCGTTTTCAAAGGAGCCCTGGTTCCTTTTACTAGTATCGGAGAACGGTATTAGGAAGCTAAGATCTTGGGGCCCAGTGTCGTATGCTGTTCTGGTGCTTGTAATAACCCATCCTAGGACCAAAGCGATTGATAAGAATGCCGTCCAATCGGGGCACAGGGGCGGCTCAGTCGGTTAAGCTTCCTACTCTTGATTTTAGCTCCGGCCATGATCTCATGGTTCGCAAGTTTGAGCCCAGCATCAGGCTCCGCGTTGGCAGTGGGGAGCCTGCTTGGGATTTTCTCTCTCTCTTTCTCTGCCTCTCCCCCACTCACCCCCACTCTCCCTCTCTCAGTTTCTAAAATAAATGAATAAACTTTTTTTTTTTAAAGGATGCCGTCCAAACATAACTGCAGATTTGGTTTTAGGGTTGCAAAGACAGGTGCCTCCTCCATCCCTAACAGCAACCTCAAACAACAAGCTGGCACCACGTGGAGGCATAAGCCTTCCCTCCGGGACTCAGGAGCGATTCGGCGTTCTTTATGCTGCAATAATGTACAATTTACGACTGTGAGAAAGACACAGTGTTTGGTAAAATTGCTTGAGAACGACAGCAGTGACTACTTTTAATTTTCATTTTCGTTCTGAGAGATAAAACATGCTGTTTGCTGTAAGGTAGGTGATGGTGGGCGAGGCAGGCAGGGAATTTGAGTACAGGGGCTCCCAGAGGACAGGAAAACAATGAGAAGCGTAGCTGGGGGAGGTGGGAGGAGGTGGCTGAGGGCGCTGGATGGAGCACAACAGTCCCAGGGAGAGGGCGGGCGGCCAGGAGCGGAGCGGACAACCAGGGAGGGCAGGTGCACGCACGAGAGACGGGCACAGAGAATGACTTGCGTATAAACTTTGAAACGTGCTGCCAGAGTGAGGCAGCTCTTTAAAAGGTCCTCGCTGGGCAGGGCTGAGGGAGGTGTCGCCGAATGTGCCGGTCATCTCTAAAGGTGCAGGTGTGATGGGGGCACCTGGATGGCTCGGTCCGTTGTGAGTCCGACTCTTGATTTTGGCTCAAGTCACGATGGAGAGCTTTGTGAGATGGAGTCCCACCTTGGGCTCTATGCTGATGGTGCAGAGCCTGCTTGGAATTCTCTCTCCCTCTCTCTCTGCCCTCCCCCCCCCCCGAATAAATAAATAAACTTAAAACAAAAGTGCAGGTGTGATGCATCATGTCACCAATGCCCAGTTCTGGGGTCCCATCACCCTGCCTGAGACTCTGGGGGACGGGGGACAAACAGAAAGCTGGCCCTGGAAGTTGCTTGGCAGCAGAAGGTGTGACAAACCGGGGACATTATGAAAGGTGACAAAGTTGAGATGACAGGCAGGACGGGCAGAAGGGAGGAGCCTGATCAAGAGGGAGCCTGAAGCTCTTCCTGGAGGAGTCGCACCTGAACAGAGTGTGTAGCAGGTGAGAGGGGCCGGGGGTGCTCAGTGTGGGGTCCAGGGACACAGAGCGTCAGATCGGGGGGATGTCCCCCCAAACACAGTCCACCTGACCCAGGGGCTGAGTGACAGCCAGTCAGAAAGCATCTCCCGTCCTCCAGAGAAAGGGCACAGGGGACGATGCAAAACAACTCGGGGTAGAAGTTTCCGCCTGCACCGAGGACGAGAGCACGGGCTTGGGAGGCCAGAGTCCTGGGGTCCAGGCCCAAGTTCCATACGCAACAGCAATATGACCTTCGGCAGTTGAATCAACCCTTCTGGGCCTCAGCTTCCTCATCTGCAGTTTGGGTCGGGGATCATTTTTAGGTCCTCTTCTGGCTCAATGACTCTCTTTTGGACTCTGTGATCTGTGTTTTGTCAATTTCTCTGCAAAAATGCAAACCGTGGGTGAAGAAGAGGGTCTGGGCTCTGGGTCACACAGAATCTCCTGGGGCCCTGGGGTCTTTACTTTTTAAAATTCCTCATGTGAGGAGGCACCTGGGTGGCTCAGTCGGTTGAACATCCAACTCTTGATTCCGGCTCAGGTTGTGGTCACGAGGTATGTGGGTTTGAGTCTCCCCATCGGGCTCTGCACTGACAGTGTGGAGCCTGCTTGGAATTCTCTCTCTATGTCTCTCTCTCTGCCCCTCCCCCCTCAAATAAGTAAATAAACTTAAAATTTTTTTTTAAATATAAAAAATAAAATTCCTCCTGTGATTCCAACAAGCATCCAGAATAGGAATCATTGCCTTAAAACAGCCATTCTCAGACTTGCATGTGCATCAGAATAAAGCTGGAGGGCCTCTTAAAAGAGATTTCTGGGTCCTGCCCCCAGGTTCCTGACTCAGTGGGTCCAGGGTGGGGCCTGAGAACTTTCATTCCTAATGATTTCCCAGGTGACGCTGTGGCCGCCATGGATCCGGTGACCACATTTTGAGAACCAGTGAGAGCATTAAAGGAAAACACTTCTTGTTTTTAAATGACAGTGAAGGGCTGTAGTTTTCCTTAATCTTTCTTTCTTTCCTCTTTCAACTCGATACAGAAGAGCTAAAGAGAATTTTGTTCTAGGTTGTTGGGTACTTTCACATCCGACCATCTAATCAAGGTGATGTGGACCCCAGTGTAAATTCTGGGAATGGTATTATAATTTAGTAACTGAAATGAAGTTACACCTGTCTGGAAGAAGGCTGTGAAGACAGAAGAGGGGTCGGGAGGAAGTACAGAAGGGAGGGGTCAACGGCACGGGCCGGCAGTGTGTGTGAACCACTGTGCAAGTGTGGTTCACCTGGGTGCCCACGGGGACAGTCTGGTCATCATTCAGAACTAACACAGGCTTGCTCTCTCCCCAGTGGTGTCCCCAGCCCCTCAGGAAAGACAGATAAGCCAACAAGTAATTGCAATAATGCGATCTGATGACCGAGGTCGTGCAGGAAGGTGTGTGGTGACAGAACGAAGCTGGTGAGGGCCGTGATCACTCCTTTGGAGAGGAGAGTGGGGTTGGGCGCTTCTTTTCCCCCTTTGGTAGCAAAATTCACTTGACATAAAATCCACCATTTCACCAACTTACAGGGCGCACGTTTCCGTGGCATTTAGTACATTTCGTACTGTTGGACACCGACACCTCTACCCATCCCCCAAACATATCTGTCACCCCAAGAGGAAACCCCTTCCCCATCAGCGGCCGCTCCCCACCCCTTCCCCCAGCCCTTGGCAACCACCAACCTGCTTTCTGTCTCCGCGCATCGACCTGGTCCGGACGTTTCCTATCCACGGAATCCTACGCCACGAGGTCTTGTGTGACTGGCTTCTTTCCTTCCCTGAGCGTCGTGTTTTCCCAGCTCACCCAGGCTGCAGCACCTGTCGGTGTTTCACTCCTTTTCACGGCTGAGGAATGTTCCCCTGTGTGGACAGACCACATTTTGCACGGCCGCTCCTCAGTCGATGGGTTGTTTCCACCTTTTGGCCGCTGTGAACAGAGCTGCTGTGAACATTGGTGTGTCGGTTTTGTGTCCACATGTTTTCATTTCTCTCGGACACACACCTAGGAACGGACGTATGGGTCGTGTGATAATTCTGTTTACCTTATTGAGGAAGCTTCGTATTTTTAAGAATGCCTTTCAAGTTTCACCGTGGGTACGGAGGTCTGATTACTAGAGCCAAGAGTCGGTGCCCTGTGGTGGGAGCGGGCGGGACCCACTTCTACGGGGTGTGCTGGTCTCCAGACCCTCTGTCTGCAGGTGCACCCCTGAAACAAGAAAGACCGAGGCAGGCCAGGTGCTTCTTCAGCCTGCGGGCAGAGGAGGGGGCTTTAGGAGGCTGAGTTCCGTCCAGCTCTGCACCTGCCTCACTTTTATTGAGTATCTTTTAACTTTGTCGGTTTCAGTGACTCCGGCTTCATGTTTGGAAGCAAATGGGATTTAAGCCGGCATCAAAAAACTATTTACCAAGTAAAGATTCCTTTCCGAACCGTGTTTGAAGCATCTTTTGTAGGTAAGTGATAGGAGACCCTTAGGATAGAAAGAAAATGAAAACATTTATCGCGGTGACTTCTAGGCTACTTTTCTGGATGGAATTTCATGTGGATAATAAGCTGATTGAGGGAGGCGGACCATGGCTGAGACGGGATTGGTCCTTTCTCCGCCTCCTGGGGAGGCAGCCTGGGGGTCTCGGGCCGCCCCATTCCTGGGCGTGATGAGGCACACGGTGTCCATCTTCTCCTTAGGAGAGTGAAGCTTCTGGCAACATAAGCTTCACCCCTGCCCTTGCTGTCTGCTGACAGAGCCCCCCTCCCCCCCCATCCACGCTCCTTCTGGGCGTCCTGCTGGGAGTACCGTCCACACAGCAGCCGCCCGCTCTTCGCAGGGGCGGAGGCTGAGGGCAAGGGCTGGGCGGGGAGCATTCCCACTTGCAGGGCAGCCGCGCTTTGTCGTGGAATTTTCTTTCAAGGACAACATCTCAGAAGGCAGACAGGCACCCACTGCGCGTATTTGTTTAGGGATGATTTCTGCTCACAGGACTGCGTTTTGCCAGTCACCGGGTGAGCACCGGTACAGAGAGACAGGTGCAAAGCAGGGCATGGTGGGAGCTGTGCTGACTGCGGCCGAGAGGGTCTCCTGCCCGCGGTGGGGGCACCTATGCCCGGCTGGGCGGGGGGGGGGGCACGCTGATGTCAGGTGCCCTCCTCCAGCCCGGTTAGCTCATATCGGGGTCCCCGGTGAGACCACAACGACGGGCGGTCCGCAGCCACAACAGTGACTCGGAGGTGTTTGCACGGCACACCAAGGACTTTCCAAATTGTGTTTCCAACCAAAAGCCACACTTGTCTTCTTCCGCACGTGGGAACCACCAAACAGTTCCAATAAAGTACCAGGAAGTGAGTGCCAAGGTACATTGGAAACATGATTGCTGAATACATGCTGATTGCCTTCTTCAGGCGTGGTTCTCATACTTGTGAATTACACTGGCCTGGGGAACTTGCTGAAATGACCTATCCCAGGCTTCATCCACTCCATTCCCCAAGTCAGAATCTGTCGCAAAAGTCAAGAACAGGGACGCCAGGGGCACCTGGGTGGCTCAGGTCATTTAAGCATCGGACTCTTGATTTCGGCTCAGGTCGTGATCTCACAGTTCATGGGATGGAGGCCCGGGTCAGGCTCTGTGCTGATGGGCCAGAGCCTGCTTGGGGTTCTCTCTCTCCCTCTGTCTCTGCTCCTCCCCTGATCATGTTCTCCTTCTCTCAAAATAAACAAGTAAACATTAAAAAAAAAATTAAAAATAGAGCAAGAGTGCTAGGTGCAGTTGTGAAGTTTGTGCACTGTGCAAAGGCACCTGGCCAGGGAGACTAATAGGGACTGAAATCCAGGCCACCCTCAGCTTATCCACAGTGAGCCCTGCCTCAGGGTGGAGTCAACCAGGAGAAGGGACATTTTGGGGGGATTTGTAACACATAGATTCTGTGGGTGCCAGCTGGCACCTCACACACAATTGCATTTAAAAAAAAATCCCTAATTCATTTTGAAGCATAACCAGGTTTGGGCATCGTTTGGGCTTTAAAGCATTGGTCAGATTAATTTGATTACTCTTAAAAAGGGTTTTGGGGACATTCTTAAGAGGTTAAAAAATGTATCTCCCTTGCATTGTTAAATAATCTATTGAATGGATTTTTTTTTCTATTTTACTCTGCCTAGAGGCTTTGTTTTTGAGCTGACAAAGCAGTTGTAAAAATAGCTATTTTCCTTACTGTAGAACAGTAGTTATTCAGTGATTGTCCTCTTACATCACTTAATGAAGTTTTCTTTCCTTTTCTTTCTTTTTTCTTTTCTTTTCTTTTCTTTTCTTTTCTTTTCTTTTCTCTTTTCTTTTTTTAAGTAGGCTCCACGTCTATCATGGAGCCCAATGTGGGGCTTGAACCTACGACCCTGAGATCACGAGTTGGATGCTTAACCGACTGAGCCCCCCAGCCCCCCGCGCCCTCCCCAGTTAATGAAGCTCTAACATCCTGCTGATCCGTATGAATTTTCACCAGCACTTCAGGCAAGAGCGAGTCCACAGAAGAAACTTACTCTTCTGACCTTCTTTCCAGCACCGCCCATGTTAGGTGGGCTCGGAGGCCACGACGGGACTGATTGCGCTGCCTCCTTCCGTGTCACCGGTCGCGAGCCTGGGTGTAGTGTGGTTTGCTTGAGGGGCGTGGCAAACGCGTGTCCCCCTGTGTGTACAGGCAGATGGGCGTCTTGTCGATTTGATCTCGCAGATGTGATCACCTCATAGGTTTCCCTGGTTCCCTAAGCATCCGTCGAGCTGGTGCTATGTCGCATGCCAAGGATACACAGGCATTGAAGGCAGAGTTTGTGTCTCCCAGGAGCTTGCAGTGTGCAGATGATGCCAGTCTACTTAAGGATGGACTGCAGCGTGAACAAGGAGACTTATATCCCATAGGGTGTGTTCTGTTTACGTCCCAGACTTTATCACCGCCTTCCACAGCCCCATTGGAAAAAAAGAAGGAAGGAAAGAAGGAAGGAAGGGAGGAAAGGAGGGAGGATGGGAAGGAGGAAGGAAGGGAGGGAAGAAGGAAGGAAGGACGGGAGGGAGGGAGAGAGAAAGGGAGGGAAGGGTGGGAAGGAGGAAGGAAGGAAGGAAGGAAGGAAGGAAGGACGGGAGGGAGGAAGGAAGAAAGGATGGGAGGGAGGGAGGGAGGAAGGAAGGAGAGAGGGAGGGAGGAAGGGAGGAAGGGTGGGAAGGAGGAAGGAAGAGAGGAAGGAAGGGAGTAAGGGAGGGAGGATGGGAAGGAGGAAGGAAAGGAGGGAAGAAGGAAGGAAGGACAGGAGGGAGGGAGGGAGGAAGGGAGGAAGGGTGGGAAGGAGGAAGGAAGGAAGGGAGGAAGGAAGGGAGGGAGGAAGGAAGGAAAGGAGGAAGGAAGGGAGGAAGGGAGGAAGGAAGAAAGGACGGGAAGGAGGGAGGAAGGAAGGAGGGAGGGAGGGAGGGAGGAAGGGAGGAAGGGTGGGAAGGAGGAAGGAAGGGAGGAAGGAAGAGAGGAAGGGAGGGAGGATGGGAAGGAGGAAGGAAGGAAGGGAGGAAGGAAGGAAGGGAGGAAGGAAGGAAAGGAGGAAGGAAGGAAGGAAGGAAGGGAGGAAGGGAGGAAGGAAGAAAGGACGGGAAGGAGGGAGGAAGGAAGGAGGGAGGGAGGAAGGAAGGACAGGAGGGAGGGAGGTGGGGAGGGAGGGAGAGGAAGGGAGGACAGACTTGCCTGGATGAGGTTTGGGTTCTAGAATGAGGGACTCAAAGGGAAAGTCCACAGGCCAGCTCGCGCCAGACCAGTCGCTCATCGGTTAGTTCAGTGTAAACAGGCCTGGGATGGAAAAAGAAACAAGACCACTTCTCCGATGTCAAGGACTTCAGTCTGGTTGACCCATCTGGTGGTCGAAACGGGCACACAGACCGAATTTTGTTGCATGCAGTGTGATAAATGTCTCAACAGAAGGGAGAACATAACACGGGACAAGTTGGCAGATGGAATGATCTTCCCTGATGGCAAAAGCGATGATGCCTGGGAAGTTTCTCCTAAGAAGGATGTCTGAGCTGGGTGTTCAGAGATAAAGAAGCGTTTTCCAGGTGGGCGAGGAGGCCTCAGTTGTAATTAATTTTTAGAGCCACCCGGGATCACTGGCTTGACGAAATCCATTACAACAGTTCTCAGAAGTTAAGATGCACCACACAGAACATCGTGAAGACGTCCGATTATGATTTGGTGGGGGGGGGTGGGGGGGTGGGGGGCGGGCGGTCCAGGAGGCACGGCCCAGGCAGCAGCCACCACGCTTGAACAGAGAGGCTTGACCGAACCGGCTTCAGGGAGTTACACCGGCCGAAACCTGCGAAGTCCCAGCAGCCCCCACCCCCACCCCCCGCAAGTTCGGGGCACAGCGGTGAACAGGAGCGAGATGGTCTCTGTCCTCACGGGACTTCGAGTCCGGGACAGTATAGGAAAGAACAAAGCCCCATGCCAACTCGGTTTGATCTAGACTCTTCCTCTGAGCCTGCGCTCATGAATTTTCTTGTCCCGTGCGTTGTGCCCTGGCCCTGGGTGTCCCCTCCTATCCTGTTCTCCGGGCCTCTCTCCTGGCCTCCCGGCGAGCCTTGGAAACGGACGTGGCCGGGATTAATGCTTCCCTGTCTGTCGTGGAAAAATATCTCCGTTGGATACAGTGTTAATTTAGCGGGTGCTTGCAAGGTGCTCTGGGAACAAGCAGGCACCGTCCAAGTGCCATCTATGCCTGGGATGTTTACTGCGGTCCTGCTACCGATCAGACGCAGGGGACTACGCAGCGGTCTCCGGCCTGGGGTCACTGCCAAGAAAATCGGTAAAGAGGGCCAAGGAAGTAATACGTTGAGCAACGTCATGAAATGTGGGAGTGGCTATATTTGGTGGAGGCGTGTGGTCCATAGGGCCTCAGAGGAGAGGAGGAGTGTTTCTTGGAGCTTGACGTGGCGGCTGAGGGCGGAGGGGTTATTCCAGAAAGTCTCCGCCCTGCCCAGCCGGACTGGGATTCCTTCTGCTCCTTGACCAGGCCCTCCTCCCTCCACTCAAGCAGTTCAACCTGCTGGATGCCTCTTCCCGCTTCCTGCCATCTAGCGGACTTAACGCCTAGCACCCGGGCCTTCCTTCTCTGAGTCCCCGCAGGGTTAAAGGTGACCAACCATTTCCCGAGACATGAGATTTTTGCTGCCAAAGCGAGAAGAGTCTGGGCCAACCGGGATGTTGAGGATTCTGGTGCCTCCGACACTTTCTTTGGCAGAACTCAGCCAATTGCAAGCCCCTCGTCTCTGTCCTCTGGCTCCACGAGGCCGGCGCTGACACGGGCACCTGTAAGGTGCCACTCGGCACGCGGCGAGCACTGGCGAACACGGGCCAACACGGGCGAACGCTTGCGTGGAAACAGGTCCTTGTACCCTCTGAGAAGAAGAGTAAGTGTTTATCAGCTAGACAGGGAAGGGATCAAGCTCTGGATTTGGAGAGCAGCCTGTGCAAAGGCCCAGGGGCATCGAGCTTGATGAGTCTGAGGAAGGCGAGCTGTCCTCCACTGCTTCTAGGGCACGAGGGGTCTGAGGCAATGCTTCCTGGAGGAAGCCCAGGGAACAAGAAAGAGCCCAGAACAAGGAGGGCTGTGAGTTTGGACTTGCGTTGACATATCGGATCACTTCGAGCGGGAGTTAAATTTGCGGTTTTAAGATACTGCTCTGATGGTTCTGTGCCGGGAGGAAAACTATGAGGAGGCCCTTCAGCTACGGCTGCAGCAGAGGGGGGTGGAGAGGACAGGATAGTATTCTAGAAAAATACTCAAGCGGCTAATCTGTCTGTGCTCGTCACTTGGGTAGGGGGGAGGAGAAGAACAGAGGAGAGGGAGGGGACAAGGGCCACACCCCTCCCCTCGATGCTCCTCCCGCCGTGACTGTGACACAGTCACTTCCTCCGTCCTGAACGGCTTCGCCATAAGATGACATCACCTCCAAGCCAGAGCGACAGGAGACGCTCCCACCGGCTCGGCCAGCTTTTCCTCCGGGATCTGACGCTCCGGAAGCAGCCACAAGCCTGGGGCAGGTCCCGTGGCCCTTCCAGACCGTGGCTGCCCCAAGCGCTTGGTGGCTGTGAGGCCGCTTCCTGCTGTGCACCCCCCGAGTCTCTGGCCTTACCTCGTGGAGTGGGCCTCCCTGTCGGGGACTTCGGGAAAGCTCCTGGCCGCCACTATTTCAGTGCCGCCCTCGGCAAATAGCTGCTGAGCACCTGCTCTGTTAGACGCCGGGCACATGGGAGGGGGAACAAAACGGGCATCGCGCGTGCACGGCAGGTTACACAAAGGGGCACATCAACGGAGACAACCTGGGAAAGAACGGCGTTCTCAGTGACGGCATATCTGGAGCCACGGGACGCACGCTGTGACATTCTGGCCACGTGGGCGCTAACGGGAGCCGAGGAGGCAGGCTGTCAGGGGAGAATCAGCCAGGGGCCCACCGAGCCAGATGAGGGAACTGCAAGCAGGGGAGGGGCCTGGGTTGGCCGTGGCTGCGAGAGATCCGACTGTGAGCGGCAGGTGTCTTCCTCAGCTCGTTCTGCTGTGACAGAATCTCCCAGAACCCGGGGCCTCACCAACAGAGCGGTCTTTCTCACGGTTCTGGAGCCTTACAGTCCGGGATTCGGAGGCCGGGGGGCTCGGGCTCTTGATAAAGGCTCTCTTCCTGCTTTGCAGGTGTCTGTCTTCTTGTAGCCACGGCTGGAGGGAGCAGAGAGAGGAAGCCAGCTCTCTCACCTCCTTACAAGGGAACTAGTCCCATCAACGGGCTCCGCCCTTAGGACCTCACCTCCCCAAGGCCCCACCTTCACACTGAAGATTGGGCTGCAGCAAATGAACTTGGGGGGGGCGGGGGACACGAACAGCCAGGACGCCCAGAAGGGGGATTCATCAAAGGGGTTATTGCTGGCGAGCTGGTATGGTTGGCTTTTCATTGATAAAAACATGTCAAGGGCGCCTGCGTGGCTCCGTCGGTTAAGCGGCCGACTTCGGTTCAGGTTACGATCCAGCAGTCCGTGAGTTCGAGGCCCGCGTCGGGCTCTGTGCTGACAGCTGAGAGCTTAGAGCCGGCTTCGGATTCTTTGTCCCCCTCTCTCTGCCCCTCCCCTGCTTTCTCTCTTTCTTTCTGTCTGTCTCTCTCTCAAAAATAAATAAATAAACTGAAAAAGTAAAATAACATAAAACATCAGCCAAAGTTACAACCACCATTAGCTGAACGCTACTGTATTTTTTAAATTAACATTTCAAAAGTAAGAGCTACCAAATTCCCCAGTGGGTTGGTATCGGGTGGTGAAAGGTGGTTTAGACAATAATCCCAGACTAGCTGAAAGCTCGAACAGACAGGAGGGTCTCCAGTGGGTTTTAATGGTCACTTGCATTTTGACCTTTAAGGAACAGATCTCGGTAGACTGAACGTCTACCAAGGGAGGGAGTCTGTGCATGAGAAGAAAACAGCCTTCAGCTCCCGTCTCTGACCTCCCTGTGGGGCCCTTTGGAGCTGAACCTGGAAGAAAGCAGCGAGGTCACCTCGCTGGGCTCTCGGAAAGGAAGGAGGACGGCCTTGTGAAGCGGCCGAGCTCCAAGGTGTGTCGAGAAGAGGAATCCGGATTCCACACGTCCGGTGCTCAATAAACCTCGCATCCCAGACAGTGAAGAGGCAGCCGGGCCCGACAAACACGGCTTAGGAGGCCTGTTGGACACAAGGTCAAGTGTGTGGGGCCCCCCCGAGAGTGAGGGCGTTGGCTGCGCGCTCCAAGGCTCCAGACACGTTTAACAAACAAGTACTGTGGCAGATGTAAACGCTGGAGGCTTGAACACTAAGGCCGTGCCTGTAAAAATGCCCAAGCACTGAACTGGCTCAATCAATTCAAAGGCATCGAGTCGGTGAGGAAAAATTCAATCAGCGCTGCTCTGCGGTCCTCCGGCAAAATGGCTTCGGCTGCAAATGCGGTTCGAGTGGCGGGGCAGGAAAGGGGGCAGGAGGGCTTGATCTGGTCCGCGTGGTGCCCAAGTGCAGGCTTTTCCTCCAGGCTTCCTGTCGGAGCTGGGCCAGATGGGTGTCCCTAAGCTCCTCTGGTAGTGAGACCCTCCTGTTTCTATGCAAGGAGACCACTGGTCTTGACCCAGCACCGAAGGCACAAACGTGGCCAGGTCATGTCGCTGGCAGAAAGCAGGGCTGATCTCTAAGCCGCCTCCCTCCTGATCCTAGCAGCTTGTCAGTCCCCAGTGCTGTAGGGTGAGCTCTGAGTCCCGGGTCGGATCCTGGCCGGGTCTGTCGAGCAGGACGCATCTATCCGTGATTTTCTTAGAAAGAGGCCACCTTCGTCTGAAACTGCTGGGTTTCGAGAGGCAGACTCCATTCCCGCAGCGAGGGAAGGGCATGTGCCGTGGGTCCGCAGAGGACTTCCTGAGAACCTGAACGTCGGGGGTAGGATGTCACCAGCCACTGCGGCCTCCAGCCCACCCTCCTGGCCTCCTTTAGCACCTGCCTTAGCAATTCCGAGTGCCAGCTCTGTACGAATCACTTGTCACCGAAGTAAGATTCATCTAACATAAAATTAGCCTCTTTAAAGTGCCCCATGCAGTGGCGTTTGCTACATGCACAACGTGTGCAACACCACTCCTTTCTCATTCCAAAACATTTTCATCGCCTCGAAAGAAAACCCGGTGCTCATTGCTGCGGACTAAATATTTGGTCCCTGCCTCTGCATTCGTGTGTTGAAACCTAATGCCCACTGGGAGGGAACCAAGAGGCGGGGCTTCCCGGGGGCGGGGGGGGGGATTAGGTCACCGGGTGGAGCCCTCATGAGTGGGGTTGATGCCCTTGTAAAGGAGACCCCAGAGACAGCCCTGCCCCTTCTGCGATCTGAGGGCACCACAAAAAAATACAGCTTTCCGTGAGGAAGCTGAGGTCACCGGGCACTGAACCTGTCAGCACCTTGATCTTGGACTTCCCAGCCTCCAGAACTGTGAGAAAGAGATTTCTGTTGTCTACAAGCCCCCCCCCCCCCCCAGTTCATGATATTTTTGTTACAGCAGCCAGAAGAGACTGAGATACCCATGAAGCCCTCTCCCTAGTATCCCCAGCCCCAGCCCCTGGCAATCGCCAATCTGCTTTCTGCCTCTGGATTGACCCATCGTGGAAATTTCCCATGAATGGAATCATTTACTATGTGCTCCTGGTGACCGGCTTCCTTTACTTAGCGGAGTGTTTTGCGTTTCATCTATGTGGCTTTGGTGTCATTCCTTTTCATGGCTGAATAATATTCCATTGTGGGGCTACACCATATTTTGTTTACCCACTCATATATATTTTTTAATTTTTTTCTGTTTTATTCATTTTTGAGAGAGACAGTGTGAGTGGGGAAGGGGCAGAGAGAGAGGGAGACACAGAATCCGAAGCAGGCTCCAGGCTCTGAGCCGTCAGCACAGAGCCTGACGCGGGGCTCGAACTCCTGAACCGTGAGCTCACGACTCAGCCGAAGTCGGCTGCTTCACGCACTGAGCCACCCAGGCGCCCCAATCCATTCATCTATTGATGAAAACTTGAGTGGTTTCCTCTTTCTGATTATCGTGAATAATGCTGGCAAGAGCGTGTACTTGCTTGGGTTGGTGTTTCAGTTTTGGGGGGGCTTATATACCGAAGAGGGGATTTGCTGGGCCATACAGACATCCTATGTGTGACCCATTTAGGATCTAAATGAATTTGTCTCCAGGGTGTGTTAAGGTGTCTTGACGGGTCTCCAGGGCTTGCCACCGTGTGTCAACTCGTTTCCAAGTCGCAAATTGCAAATTCCTTGGACAGAGACTCTAATCGGCGCGTTGGGGGGTGGGCTTCTTTCCTGGTCTACCGGCGCTATGGGTGGTGGGGGGATGGGCGGGCCTGGGGATGACGGAGGCACAGGGTACCTGATGCCCCAGCAGCACCACAGTGGACGCATTCTGTAGGACTCATAATGAAAAGCAAACAGCGGACATTTTTTATCCCTTCAAGGGACACCCAGGAGCTGCCTGATGCCCCAGCAGCACCACAGTGGACGCATTCTGTAGGACGCATAATGAAAAGCAAACAGCGGACATTTTTTATCCCTTCAAGGGACACCCAGGAGCTGCCTGTGGCCTTTAGAATTGTCAATCTTTGGTTCTCAGGAGCTGGCAGTAATTTGTAAACAGCTGCTTTTATGATTCACGATGCCACCAAATTTTACATGATTGTTTCTAAAATACCGCATAAAGTTGTAACATTACTGTAATAATCCAGCTGAACGACCGTTTTCCAAGTCGTTCCAAATGAACAAGGCAAAACACCCAGCAATTTTATGGGAAATTGCTTTCTGCATTGTACAGGCCTGTAAGTAGGGAACATTAATAATGCACTGCTGAGGCCCTACGTGCTACCCAGGCTGAGAGCTGGGTCTTCTGGCAGCTGGGTGCGATGAATAATTAATTCCTTCGCTGATACCAAAAGGTGTATTCTGTTATTAAAATATGCTGACATTGTCATTCACGACAAACCCCCATCGTATGTTGGAATAACAGAGACCAAATTATATCAGGAAAAGCAGGATTCCCACACATGTCACAGTGAGAAAAAAAATACGAGCTGCTATACACAATGACTCAGTTGTAATTATTTTTAAGCTGCTCTGAATATGTGGTTCTATCCGGAGGTAGAATCTCGTTGTTTAAGATGGGAAGGCCTCCGTCATCTGCTTCAGATGCTGAGGGGAAGAAAAAAAAATCTTTAAAAAATTTAGTGTTCTGGGGCGCCTGGGTAGCTCAATCAGTTAAGGGTCCGACTTCGGCTCAGGTCATGATCTCACGGTCCGTGAGTTCGACCCCTGAGTCGGGCTCTGTGCTGACAGCTCGGAGCCCGGAGCCTGCTTCGGATTCTGTGTCTCCCTCTCTCTCCGCCCGTCCCCTGCTCGTGCTCTGTCTCTCTCTGTCTCTCAGAAATAAATAAAATTGAAAAAAAATTTTAAAAATCTTAAGTGTTCTTTAAATCAGCAGTTTGTTTTCACCACAGTAGATAAAAAATTAAAATTTGCTCATAAAAAAAATAGCAACTATCTTCTAAAAACTCTTCACGTCTTAAAGGTCAACCACAAGCGTTGCAATGGTGTATCTTTTTTGCAAATAAATATTAAAGAGAAAGATTTCCCCAGGGCATTATGAACTCTCTGTAAAATATGATTCACGGCATTACATTTTATAGAAAGCCATAGTCTGTTCTGCCCTACTCTTTGAGTTATTTCCATTTCTTTCTTTCATTGTAAATATTATGGCCATGGCCGTTTTGTGCACAAATCTTTGAATTCGGAAATCATTTCTCAGGTTAGATTTCGAAACTCAAAAGGCACGGGCTTGTCCAACGTCAAATTGGAGTCAAGGAACGTCAGGACAATTTATGACCCGAGTGACAGCATCAGACAGCGTTCGCTTTCACGAGCTCTCACGATGGTTTGGAATTTTCAAATGTCTTAATGTCGTTTTTGTATTTCGTCTTATTTAATTTGAGAGAGACGGCAGAGGAGGAGAGAGAGAATCTGAAGCAAACTCCATGCTCAGCGTGGAGCCCATGACTCAGGGCTCGATCCCACCACCCTGGGATCAGGACTTGGAGCTGAAATCAAGGGTGAGACGCTCAACCAACTGAGCCACCCAGGCCCGCCGGGAAGTTTCAACTTTTTATTTTTTATTTTTTTTATTTTTATTTAAAAAAATTTTTTTTTAATATTTTTTATTTATTTTTGAGACAGAGAGAGACAGAGCATGAACGGGGGAGGGGCAGAGAGAGAGGGAGACACAGAATCGGAAGCAGGCTCCAGGCTCTGAGCCATCAGCCCAGAGCCCGACGCGGGGCTCGAACTCACGGACCGCGAGATCATGACCTGAGCCGAAGTCGGACGCTTAGCCAACTGAGCCACCCAGGCGCCCCTCAACTTTTAACAATTGCTCATGGTTGAGTGCGTAGAATGGTACTTACTACCATTTATATTATGGATTGTTTATAACTGTACATTATTATTAAACCACTTTTCATGGTTACTAATAAAGCCAGGCATTTGTCCAAATATTTATTAGTCACTCATGTATCATAATTTGTATATATCTGACCTTGCATTTGCTCGTTCTATTAAAGTTTGAATTCCTTTCTATTCATATGTATAAGAAATTTATATTAATGATATTTCCACTTTTCATATTTGTTTGAAAGACTTTTTGAAATCAGATGTCTGACTTTGAGTTCTACATATGGTTTGCTCTGACACATACTGTTTAAATTTTGATGAATTCCACTATATTTATCACCGTCTTTGAAATAAATGCTAGTGTTCAAACTTGGAAAATCCTGTGACAGTCACAGGTTTGAGAGATACATTTAACGTGTATTTCTAAACCGTTCGCATGTAGACTTTTTAAGCATAATATTTCTTTTAACCTAACTGGAATTTGTTTTTCAATCGGTCTGTCGTTAAGTTGTTCTTTTCACAAATGCTTACCAGGCATTCGATGAACGAGGAGTCCACATCTAACCTGATTCATAATTCCTTCTTCCTAAGAGATTACATTTTCTTGTTTTTTTAAGTTGATTTACTTATTTTTGATAGAGACAGAGATAATGTGAGCAAGAGAGGGGCAGAGAGAGAGAGAGAGAGAGAGAATCCCAAGCAGGCTCCATACTGTCAGCACAGAGCCCGATGCAGGACTCAAACCCATAAAATGGGAGATCATGACCTGAGCCAAAACCAAGAGTCAGTCGCTTAACTGACTTAACCACCCAGGTGCCCCTACATTTTCTTTTTTTTCTTTTTTCTTATTTAGTTTATTTATTTTTTTGAGGAGAGGCAGAGACAGAGGGAGAGAGAGAGAATCCCAAACAGGGTCTACACTGTCAGTGCAAAGCCTGACTGGGGGCTTGAACTCATGAACCATGAGATCACGACCTGAGCCAAAACCAAGAGTCAGACGCTCAACCAGACAGTTAAGGGACTGAGCCACGCGGGCGCCACCCCCCTACATTTTCTGAGGTAGTCAGTTTGGCCGTGAGCTCTCTAACGTACTGTGTTGTTGACTTCCTTGTCCATTTCAAGCGAAGTTTATTTCCGAACCTTTACTACAGGTTTTGAGTGGAAGGAGAAAGTAGCCCTTGACCTCGGGGAGCAGCCAGGCCCACCAGGTTCTTGGGGCTCTTCATGGGAGAACAGGGACCTCAGACAGGGCTGTTCCGTGACCCTGGGGAGCACGCCCAGGGTCACTGAACCATCTTGTTTGAACACAAAGGGAAGAACGTTGTGCAAATCGCTGAAATGACAAACGCCCGCTACCCTGGCTGACAGGGGTCCCTCCCGCTTACTGCTGTGGCCTCACTCTCCACCAGCGTCTGCACACAGTTATGGCAACAGCCAGCCCCAGAAACGTCCCTGCTTTCTGCCCACGCTCGGTTCAGGGCATGTAGCTGGGAACAGTTAGATGAAACTAACTAGATATCGAATCCAGCTTTCAGCTGGAAGTCAGGCTCTCAAAGAATCACTTTGGGAGGGGCCCAGTCTTTGGGGATAAATTCCCTGTTTTTCAGATTTCTGGAGCCCCGCCCCTACTGACTCCTGTCTGAGGGCTCAGGGCGCCCCCTGCTGGTGGGGAAAGGTTCTGGACTCCAGCTCCGGATGCGCTGGGTCTGGAGTCCCCTGGGGGGGGGGGGGGCGGGGGTCTTTGCCCCGTGCCTTGGGGTTCTGTCGATTTCTGGAGCTGAAGTGCTCATGTTCCGTTGGCTTGGCAGGGCCCCGTTTTGTCCACCCGCCTCCCCTCGGCTCTTGAAGAACTATTGGCACCTCCAAGTCTCTGCCGTGTCCCCCTTCCATGGATGCTGGTGGAATCTCGTCCAGGCCACCGCGGTGGCCCCTTCGGCAGACTTGCGGGCCCTGGGCTCTGTGTCCCTAGTAACGGAGAGGCTCGAACGTGCAAAGCTAGCGAGCTCTTTCTGGTAAGGCAAGCCTCGTGAAGTATGCTGAACAGCCCTTGCTGTCACTGGACCCCCAGAGTCCCCCCAGAAGGGATCAGAGCCGGGACCCTTCTGCCGTCAATGTGTCCCTACCCTTATCTGGCGCGCATTCCCCTCTCAGTCAAGTCTGGGAAAGAGAGCAGAGCTGCCTCTAAACGTGAACTCTTCCCACCTGGGGCTTCCCATGACCCCCGGCAGGAAACGGGGCGCTGTGCTTACCTGAAAGTCCATGGCCTGGCCCTGCCTGGCTGCGGAAAGGGGTGCTAATCCTTTCTCTCAATCAGAGAGAAAGTCTATTTTGAAGTTCATGGGCTGAAATTACCTTCTTGGTTTTGGATCTCCTCTGTGTTCATGTTAATTCCAACCCTACCTGCCCGTGTCTCTGAAAGCCAGGCAGACAGGTGTCGTGCTTAAACATGACGTGATGTTCAGGCCAATGTAGGGAGGGTCTGCTGCAGGGTCAGGGGGAAGTCCTTCTACCCAGAACATTCCAAAGTGGGAGCAAGTCATTAAGTCAGCGTTAAAAAGAAGGGGAACTGAAAATAGCTGTTTTTCTTCTTTTTCAATATGGAAAGTTTTATTTTCCTGATCCACCCAAGAGACCTTCTCTCTAAGACTCTTAACCTATGAGTTCTGTAGGAACATGGTAACCAAGGACCCATGGGGGCTCATGGCAGTTAGCTGCCCTTGGCCTGCCAGGCGCCTCCCCTCCACACACGTTGCTCAGAAAGCCCAGAAGCTTTGGGGAATCTAAACGTGCTAACATAGAGGCGCCTGGGTGGCTCAGTCAGTTAAGTGTCCGACTCTTGATTCCAGCTCAGGTCATGATCTCACGGTTCGTGGGTTTGATCCCCACATCAGGATCTGCACTGACAGTGTGGATCCTGCTTGGCATTCTCTCTCTCCCTCTCTGCCTGCCCCTCCCCTGCTCATGCTCTCTCTCTCTCTCTCTCTCTCTCTCTCTCAAAACAAATAAATAAACATGAAAAATAATCTAAAGCCCCTAGCATAAACCCTAGACAGCTGGGGATAAATATCCAGCTTTCCTTTCCATGGGAGGACCAGCCCTGAAGGACATTCCACAGGCTGACGCAGGGCTCGTCCACAGCTGCCTACGGAGGGACTCCCTACATCAACGCGCTTTTTATTGTGCTTCCTTTCTTCTCTGTCTCACCTTCCCCCTCCCTCCCTCAGGCGTGAGGCCCTTACCCCCTGGGTAACCTTTCTTTCTTTTTTAAAGTTTATCTATTTATTTGTTTTTAAGTAATCTCTACACCCAACGTGGGGCTCGAACTCACAACCCCAAGATCAAGAGTCGCACGCTCTTCCGACTGAGCCAGCCAGGTGCTCCCCGAGTAACCTGAACTCAAGTCTGGGTGACCCGGTCAGTCCTCGGGGGGATTCCAGACCGAGACATTAGCTGACAACCGGTACCTGCCCGCACGGAACGAGACACTTGCCCGAAAACCCAAGGGGACACAGGGCAATGGTTTCTTTTCTTGGGGTAGGGGACAGGGAGGCTGACTCGGATCCCCGTCTTCCTGCAAAAGTCTACGTGGAAGCCAGACACGTGAATTAGAAAACGTGAGACCTCAGTGCAGAGAGAGACCTGGGAGCAGCCCTGCGTCCTGCTCTCCACGGCGTCTGCTCGCGTGCCGACCCGTCACTTCTGGAGACACACTGCTCTCCCTTCTGTGCGAGACCGGGCAGGTTGGGCGAGCCCGGCTCAGGGCGCTAAGTGCGCACTCAGCCGCCTGTCGTCCTGGTTGCGATTCTCACTCAGGGCACAAGTGAGACTTCAGGTGGCAAATGGGGTGCGGAAAATCCCCCAGATTGTGTCTCGTGCGTAAGGACATGACAACACAAGACGTTTTTAAGAACACGGGAAAGTTCAAACCTGCGTAAAATATTTTTCATCTAAATCCTTGGCCTTCACCTCTTTTGAAATGGCCGTTTCTCCTTTACTTTATCGTGAAATGAAAGGCCTCACTCGGAGATATTCTTGGAATGACATCCACCAACCTAACAATATCTTTCATTTATTCCTTTTCTGCTCTTTCATCTGATGCTGAATTGGGGTCCACTCTGACCTTCAGAACCTCCTCAGCCGATGATGTCTACCTGGCAGGTGAGTCTGGTATCTCTGACAAAAACCTGGGGCCGCGACGTGAAATGAAGTCTGCTATTGGGACTGCTCCCGAGGGAAAGACTTTGGGAAGCTTTCTTGTCTCCACCTCTACGGTCTTGCTTAAACCCCTGGCCTTTGTTCCAAAGGAGCAATCTGTAAAGAGTTGGAGCAAGACGAACACTTGGGGACCCAGGCGGAGGCTTCAGAGGGGTGTCCTAACACCTACCCAAGTGAGGGGGCACACGGAGCTTCAGGACCCGTCTGGGAGAACGATCGTCAGGCACGATCATGAGCTGCCCCCTTTATTTATTATTATTTTGTTGTTAGCTTTTTTAGAGGCAGGAGCTGTTGTGTGTGTTCGCGGTGGACAATGGCCACCATTTCCGACGTGGGGTGGGGAGAACGAGAGACGTTCGTGCGGCTGTCAGGGAAGGTATCGAGTCTGTGAGCGCTGCCAGGTCGGCTACGCCCCATGATGCACAGGTCAAGAAAGCAGAAAATAAAATAAAATCAAATAAAATGTCCTCTGCAGTTGCCATCAGGAGCAGGGCTTGACCCATGTCACAAGAACCCCAGCTCTCGAGCCGCTGACGACAGGCACACAGCCTCAGGAACGGGGTGGCCGTGTAAGCGCTTCAGAAGTAGGATATGTTGGGGGTGCCTGGGCGACTCGGTTGGCTGAGGGTCTAACTCTCGATTTCAGCGCAGGCCGTGATCTCACGGTTCGTGAGATCGAGCCCCGCGTTGGGCTCTGTGCTGACAGCACAGTCTGCTTGGGATTCTCTTTCCTTCTCTCCCTGCCCCTCCCCCACCGTCTCCGGCTCTCCCTCCCTCTCTCTCTCTCTCTGTCTCAAAAGAAATAAATGCACTTGGAAAAAAAGAAGAAGGACGTGTAGGTTGGCTGGTCTAAAGAAGGAAACGCAAAGCACTTTCCTCTCTGACATCAACTATACCCCGAAGGCAAACAGGCAACATTCCTCTGCCCAGCACCGAGGCCCCAAGCACAATGGTTCCTTTTCACAGGACACGATTCCAGGAGCTTTTCCGATGAGAGTCCAATGAAGTGGGGAAGGCAAAACGATGTGCCGGACGCAAAACGATTCCCCGTCTTTCTCTCCAGCCTCCCGGCACGGGGGCTCCTGAAAAATGGAGGTTGGTCCATTTTTCTCTGAAGAAATTCAGAGCGCCCCGCGACAACTTGAAGAGCAAATGTGTGTCCGCTGCACGTGTATCGTGAGTGTGTGTGCAGTGAGTGTGTATGTTGTGTGTGTGGTGTGGTCGGTCTGTAGATTGTGCATGTGGGGGTGTGTACGTGTGCATGTATGCAGTGGGGGGTGTGTGTGATAAGGGCATGTGTTAGGTTTTTGTGGTGTAGCATGTCCGTGTGTTTTGTGCAGTGTGCGTGTTGGGGGTGCCGTGTATGTGCTGTGATGTGTCTGGAGGATGTGTGTGCATGTGTGTGTCCGTGTGACGTCTGTGTGTGGTGTGTGCATATGTGTGTAACCAGCTTCAGTGATCCTAGAAACTCGGGCAGATGGGTCTCTTCTTAACAAGAATCCACTTAAAGGAAGGGGACCTGAACACACTTGGAGACCAGGGACAGGTGGGACACTGTCCTTTATTGTCCCCACCTCTTCACCTTGGGACCTGCCCAGGGTCCCCGTCGTGTAAGAGCCTGGACCCCCCTCTGGCTTGGTGGCCCTTCACCTTCTTTCCTTGTCCTCCACCCCCAGTCCTGAGTCCTGGTTGGAGCCACATCTGCTCCTTCGGGACCAGTCCCGTCTGTGTCTGAGTCCAGCCCGGCAAGTTCGCGTTGCCCGGGACCCTTACGTGTCCAGAGTGTGGCGTCCCAGACCCCTGACCCCGGAGTCCTCTCGATTACTCACCCCTCCTGAACTGTGCCCAGGTGGCCGTCCTCCATCCCTCTCTCATGCGCGTGTGTGTCACTAGCAAAGGCAAGTCCCCCAGCCGCACAGAACTGAGCGTGGGTCTCCAGCCCACACTGGTCTCCCGGGACGGCTCCGCTCCTGGGAAGTGGCAGGTGCCATGTGGGGTCATGGCCCTCAGCTCTCTGGGGTCAGATAGGTCGCCTGGATCTTGCCGGTCTCGGGGAAGCCTCGGCTTCCATCCTGGAAGGAGTAGTCGCCACCAACCATTTCTGAGAGGGTTGTCCTTCCTTCCAGCATGAGGCACAGACTTCCCCTGACCCGGGCATGCCCTGAGCCTCGCATTCAAGCAAGGTTCTGGAAAGCCGCTGTCTTTAGTCTCCAGCCGCAGCCACGCGCTGGTTTCCTACCTGGTGTCCAGCAATCTCCTTTCTCCCCCTCGTCATCGTGGGGTCTCCAAACCTTGACTTGCTGGTGGTGACTGCAGCCCAGGGCAAAGGTCTTCTCTAGAACCTTCGATGCCCGGAGCCCTCCCGGATGGCTACATCACCACTGCTGGCTCTCTTTATGGGGACAGTTTGCAGAAAATGGTCAGTTCGGCTACGAGCCAAGCAAACAGGTGGAAAGTTTCACCCGTCTGAACGCAGAGTGGCCGCCTTGGAAAGGTCTCTGCTCAGGAGATTTTCCTCGGTTTGCTCCTCTGACCGGTCCTCTGACCGCATTCACCCTGAGCAGGTGAATTTATGGACACTTCAAAGGAACTGTCAGTTTGATGGGGTATGTGGGTTCCCTTGTCCTGATACCTACAGCTGGTGTCATAGGAATCAGCTTTTCCTCTCTGAGGACAAGGGTCCCCGCCTTTAGTTTTCAAGATTTTCCAACTTTGTTTTAAGGGCCTCACAGAGAACTCTCTCTGCCCCGAACCCCTTCTAGGAATTTTCCTGGAAATTAAGCAATTAAAGGCAGCAGGAAATACTTTCAAAAGCTGCATCGGCTCTTTTGTCTTTTCTTCCGCCAACCATGCTTGATATGTGTGGAGAACGTGGGATAGTCTACAGGAATCATTGAAACTAAATGTCATCTCCCCCCCGCTGGCATTTCTGAAGTGAGCGGTGACCTCGCAAGGTCCAGAGTCGTTGTTTCAGAGTGGCATGGCCCTGATGAGGTTTGGTAACTATCCCAGAGTGTGGACATGTAATGCCTGACCGTTCGCGGTCTCTGGCCCCAACTCGGGTGTGCAAGAAATACGGTTTACTTTATTCTCTAGCCTCATAGTAGTTTCTCTTTTAATGTATTTATTTTGAGAGAAAGAGAGAGAGCAAGGAGAGAGGGACAGAGAGAGAGGAAGAGAGAGAATCCCAAGTTGGCTCCGCGCTGTCAGTGCAGAGCCCCATGCGGGGCTTGATCTCACGAACCCCAAGATCATGACCTGAGCTGGAACCAAGTGTTGGACACTTACCTGACTGAGTCACCCAGGGGCCCCCTTAGTAATTTCTGACTTGACCCTCGGTTCCACCGGAGTGAAGAAAACAGTGTCTACTTGTCTACTTAGACAGCCCTCCTCCCCCTGTCTGGATTCGGACCTCCAGCCCCTGCAGGTGTGCCCTCGGGCACCGAAATGCACACAGCTGAGAATGGGTGTTGCTAAGAGCCGGCCTGATGTTCACGGCTGTGCCTGAGTCTTCTGTTGAACATGATTTCACTGGGCACCAACATGATACACGAGTCTCTCTGTGACCGGCAGACAAGCCCACTCCATAATCATGTCTGAACACAGACAAAACATGGCCACTGTCTAAACCACAAAAACGACCAAACGTCCCCGGGATGGCCGCTATGCCTGACCAGCTTGAGCCTCTTTGCCAGCTTGAGCCTGGACTCCGTTCCCCTCCTCCTTCCGCACAGACATCCACTTATGGAATTGTGCTGGTTCCTGGGAGCCTCCAAAGGCTGGATGAAAGTTCGAACTGGATCAAAGCTCGACTTCCTTGAGCCCTCAAGTCCAGATTCTAAAATCAGTCCTTTCTAACACCCTTCCTGCAGTTCCCCACGGTTCCCTTTATGGCCCTGTGGGCCGATAAACCCAGTTTTGGTCAATTACAGGTGTGCCTCGGGAGGCACAATGGAGGGCATTGACATGGCGGCCAAGATCCCCCCGTCAACCTACCTGGCCTGTTCAAGCACACTCAGCATCACTGTAGGGAGGAGACGTGTGCTCTGTTTCAGTGCCACTCTGGGGCACAGATACCGCTAAGGCTGCCTAAAGCCCTCTCTGCCCTGCTCCCCTACCCCCTGGAAACACTCAGTAACATCCTGCCTTCAAAGTCCATCCATGTTGTTGCAAATGGCAGTACTTCCTTCTTTCTCGTGGCTGAACAATGTTCGTGTGTGTGTGTGTGTGTGTGCACCCACGTGCACCACAACCTCTTTATTTATTCATCTGTTGATAGACGCTTAGGTTATTTCCACGTCTTAGCTACTGTGAATAATGCACAATGGACATGTGGGGGCATATCTCTTTGAAGTCCCAGGAGAGAGCCTGACTTTCTCAAGAGATGCCGATACCTCCAAGTTGATCACACGTGATATCCAACAATCACAGTTCGTTAGCCGTGCACGTATCCTGGCCACGGCTTCTGAAAGAGAAGGAAATAAATTATTTTTTGCAGAAACTTTTAAAATGTCTTTTAAAAGACAGTAGTGGGACAGAAGATACAATTAGAGGAAGCTGGCTCCGGGCATGTAAATATTTGTAACTTGAAGCATAATGAGTCAAATTGCTGGCATCGCATGCTAGGAAAAGATCGGGAGATCACAAGCCAGGAAATTCTGTGATGTGGCCAAACGAAAGGACGCTCTGCTCGAGTTCTGTGGGTTGTAAATGATGCGTGGGGAGCGTTTACCAACATTCCAGATGTTCAACAAAAAAAGAGCGTCCTGTGATTTTGTGCTCAGAGGGGGCAGGAATGGGAGTACGGTTATGTGGTTATGGGTCAACGGTGTAGACGTTGGCTGGAAGAGGTTTCAAATAGTCATCTCAGTGAGAAAGGGGAGTGGAATGTTTATTTGTGTAACGTTTTTAGATCAGCTGTGAAAGAGATTAATGATTGTTCAACTTCTTCTCCCTTCACATCGACCATTAGCCGAGGATCTCATTAGGAAAGGCCCAGATATTCGAGAATTGGGTCTTCCAACGGCCCTCCCTTCGTCTGGTTCCTGTCTGTGTCTCTGCATTCAGAAGTAACAAAGTGAGTGAAAGCGCGTCTCCCCCCGCAACTGATCTCGGTGCCTCCCCACAGCATGTGCTAGGCTCTAGAAAAGTGTTCATTTTTCTCTGTTTGCCTGCTATTCTTGCTGCCCTACCGAGACTTCTCAGCGTTTAACAAAGACCCAGTGAACATTTATCACGGTTTTTAAAAACCCAACTCTGTTTTTGCAAAATATTTTTAGATAAGTCATAATTCACTTGGTAGTCTTTGTAATTGACCCCTGGCCGGGAGATCAATATCTCCAGCTAGAAAAACAAACATTTTGGCTGCCATCGGCATGGGGCAGGAAGCCATTAGCCTGTCACAGTGTCCTAGTTCATTGGCATCAGCTTGAGGTTAATGGTAAATTACAATGAAATACCAGCAGAACTACTTACGTCGTGTTCAATAGCTCCTTGGCCACCCGGGAGCCTATGGCTGCTGACGTGACATTGAATTCCACAACTCGGCTGATGCATTTCTAAAGGCAAGTCTCTGTTCCCCCAGCGAACAGCATCAGTGAAGACCCAAAAGGGACCATACCCAGAACATCTTGAACACTTGACAGCAAAGAGTCCCTTAAGCCGATCCCCTCTGTGGGCTTCTACCCCACCCGAGTGTGGATTGGTGATTTGAAACTACACCGGCGCTCTCAGCTGGCTTCAAAGCCCACCTGCGAGCTCACCTTGCGGGACGTTCACTTCCACCTGTCTCGTAAAGACGCTTAGAAACCCAGAGTCCCTGCGTGCCTGCTGTCACGGTCCTGAAGACAATACCAAACAGCATAGCAGCACTGGCACGTGTTCTGACATTCAGATCGCTTCTTTCTAGACGCGCCGACTCCCGGGTAAGCTAGAATTTTCTCCTGGTTCTCTGCTGCCACAATTCCCGTGGCGTTCCAAACGCAGGGGTGATCTGCCTGCCAGGTAATCCAAATCTGGCAGGTGACTGGGCCTTTTTGTTTTTTAGTTTACGTTTAGTTTTTTTAAATGTATTGTCAAGTCAGCTGGCGTTCCATATATACAGTGTGCTCTTGGTTTTTAACCTTTGACAAAGCAGGAAAGAGTATCCGATGGAAAAGAGACGGTCTCTTTAGCAAATGGTGCTGGGAGAACTGGACAGCGACACGCAGAAGAATGAAACTGGGCCACTTTCTTACACCACAGACAAGGCCTTTTTTAATACTTCAGCAAACAGGGCCCTCTGGGTGGCTTCTAAGCCAAGTTGTCGTTTTACAGGGAATCCAAGTCCACGTAATTGGCCCTTTTCTTCTTTTTTGAACTGGTTATTATTTTTCCCAGTGTGAATGCCATGGGAGGTCAACATAGAAAATCTATACATGTATAAAAAATCCTAACCCCTCACAGTCCTACCAAGAAGAGGCAATCAATCATGGTTAACAGTTCGGTGAGTTTTGTACAATACTTTGTCAGAGCAGATTTGGGGGATCTTCGTTTTGCCCGTATTCTAGAGACAGGGTAGCATGATGTCCACGGAGTCTGCCGGCAGGATCACACAGCCTGGGGATATGCCCCAGCTTATGCCCCGGGTGGTGCCCCCTTCGCTGTGGTTCTTCATTCACCAAGGGTTGGGTCTTCATTAGTAGAGTGGAGATAAAAATGCTAGCTACCTTAAAAGTTTTCAAAAAGATGGTATCTCAAAAGATCATTATAAGGATTACGATATATATTATATAATAATATGTAATATATACGATAATATGCAGTGTATATAATTATGTATATTTTTCACTTGGCACAGAACACACGTGATCAACGTGAGCTCCTTCATGGTTCTGACTACCGGAATTCTCTGACGCTTTCTCCTTACCATTCTTCATAAGCATTTTTTTTCTAGCGTATGACACACTTAAATATTATTTTAACAGTTACAGGATGTTCTGCATGTATTTTGTTCTTATTCATTTGATAAACATTTGTTGAATATGTAGCCGTGCCCTGAGCTGGTAGCAAGGATGAAAGATAAGTAAGAAGCATCCCTGGCGTGAAGAAGTCGCAGACTTGGGGACACAGGAAGTCACAGCGTGCTGTAGTCGTGAACAGTAGAGACTTGGGAGGCGGGACGACAGTGAGCTTTCTGCAGGAAATACACAATAGATTAGCCATCGCTCTAGTGTTGGATATTTAGATTATTTCCATTTCTCCATTATTAAAAAGACTATTACACCATTATTAAAATTAACATTTGGGGCATAAATACTTTCCGGAATGTCGATTTTTCTTTTTGACGATAGTTTCCCCAAAGCAGAAATGATCGTTAAGTCATTTGCAGAGGCCGTTGTGTAAGGCGTGCTTTACATAGCATCGGACAACAAAAAACAGCTCGGAAAACAATCTTTGCGTTGTTTAATTTTGCATCTCTTTGATTACCAACCACGTTGTGACTTTCTTTCCATATTTGCTCATCATTTCTATTTCTTTTTTTGTAAGTTCTCTACGAACATCGTTAGCAAACTTGCCTCGGAGGTTTCCACTGTCCTTCTTATTGACATTTATGAACCCAGAGTGTGTTGAAATATTAACTCTTTGTTTCTTACAGTTATTGTATATATTTTTCCCTGATTTGTTGTCTGCTTTTTAATTTCAATAGCTCATGCTCTTCTGGAATGCCTCAGCTTGAGGATGACAACAGGATTATAATAACAGCAATAAAAGTGTATCGGGTGCAGCCTTCTGTTCTGCTGTGTGGATTCTGGGCTCTTGGGTCCTACGAATGGAGAAAATGATCAAACGCTGGTGGGCGTTACGTATCGTATTTCATAGTCTATTTAGTCTGAAGAGAGGACCGGATGTCCGTATTTTGAGAAAGCTCTGTAGATGATTCTGGCACCCGTTCTTAACCAAGAACTACTAGGCTGGAGGCTGCAGCCAAACAGAATATGACATTATCGACACGGATAACGTCAGATCCTGCACTCAACAAGAGGTCCAACAGTACGCAAAGACATGGCGTCCGTGACTCAGCTCCTGCTATGTGTAAACACCGTGGGTGTTTTCGCTGAGAGGAAGCTCAGGAGGGCTCCACTGAGAGACGTGGCCATCAACAGCACTGATGTGATGTCAGGCTAAGTGGAGAGAAGGGCAGGGTTCGAATGTGGTGCCAGTGGCTCTACATGGTGGACTTAGGAAATGCTTAATTGAAAGCAATAGATAGAAGCCTCCAGATACGCAGTTTGGGCTTAATAGAAGAGAAAACACAACAACACCATTTCCTTGCAAGCTGAGCAGCTAAAAGAAGGACTGACCCACCGCAGGAGGTAATGAGCTCCCATCATTGAAGGAGCTCCACTGAAGGCCGCCAGGCACTTGGAATGACGACACCATGGACACAGCAGGATGACTCTAGGGTCACTTCACTTATATCTTAAAACCTTGCTGGCTCCACCCCCCACAGAAAGGAATGAGTGTGGCTTTGGAAACTTCCCTTGTTTTCTCATAGGGGATTCATTAACCCTTCCATCATATGTTCTATGTTGTATCTGCGAGCAGCGTCGAGTTCCTGGAGCTATGGTTTGCAAAAACTTGTTTTATTCATCTTTTGGGAGAAACAAAATGACGGTTACTCATTTGCAGTTCCCTTTACCCCTGGTCTCTGCAATGCCTCCCACTCCATGGTACTTCCAAAACCCTCCATCAACCACCTTTGCAAACCTAGTCCTTCCCATCCTCGTGGGGTGCCGTCAAGGCCTTTAGAAGCCAGAGGAAGCCTCCTGACAGTTTTACATAGATTGCCATTAACTGAGGCTAAATGCTTGTGAAACAGGGGCCAGATCCACCAGAAGCTTGAAAGACTCAACACCCTGCAATGGTGTGATGGCAAATGGTTCCTGGATAAATGGTCGAAGAACCCACCGTGCCGACAGCAACTCTGAAAATTCGTCAGAAGTAGTGAGATGGAGAAACGGAAGGACCCCATACAAATCTTATTTTTGCTCCTTTTCCCATTTCCAATCTTGCTAGGACCTGCACCCCTTCTTTACACGTGCCTCATAATGCAGTGTATGTCCTCCTTGTAAATGACAAGGTGTTAACGATTTCTCTAGAATAGGTAACCTCTAAGGAGGGACCAGTTGAGAAGAACCAGAGGAAGCTACCATATAGGTCCAGACCACCAGTGAGACAGCTCAATGCCATGACCCTCGGGCTCCAAGGACTAACACCTGGGCCCTCGCCTTTGTTCTAACCGGTCCCTGGATGCCGGAAAGGATGTATACATTGGACCACAATCCTCACTAAAACCCCCAGACTCTGAGAAACAATGAGACTCCCTCCTTTCTTTTCTGAGTCTCCCGGCCCCTCTGTCTGTTCCCGCTCTCTCTCTCTCTCTCTCTCTCTCTCTCTCTCTCTCTCCCTGCAGTGAACTCTGTTTCCACCTCCTGCTGGCTCACATTTATTTCTATCCTCCGTGCAGCCAGGGACCCTCTTGGCTTGTCCTGCAGGACCCCCTCTGGGTCATCGGACTTGGCTGCCAACATCTATAGTGTTTCTCCAAAATGGAGTGATTCTTCTAGCATGGTCACCAGGTGCTGGGTATATGAACTTGGACCTTCACAGCAATGTATCTGCAGGTGTGTCGCTGGCAAGAGGTGCAGGGAACTCTGAATACCTTGGGAAAGCCAACAAAGATTATCTCCTTGTGGGGCTCGGAGTCTGGTTTCCTAAAGACGCGGATGTTAACTATTCCTAAAGGAACAATGTGGGTACCTCGGGTGGATTTTTTATCAAGAGGATATCAGGTCAGATTTCCCTAGAGTCAGGGAAGTAGGGATAAAGGAGAGACAGAGATGGACGGCTGGCTCTGGAGACATAAAGGAGCCCCTGTGAGACAGGAGGGGAAGGAGGATGAGGAAGGGGAAGTTGAGAATTCGTATTTAATGATCTTGCCTGTAGGGAAGGAAACGCAAATAATCTGTGGGAGTATAGAGGTTAGATAATGACTTCTTTAAAAGAAACCTAAAATTTATTAAGTGCTTTAAATAGTGGACATGTATTTTAATGAATAGAATTGTACCTTTCCCTGCCCCCAACCAGAATATGTTTAAGCCCTAAATCCTGGTTCCTATGAATGGCACCTTATTTGGAAACAGGGTCTTTGCAGATGTGATCAAGTTAAGATAAGGTCACATTGATTTAGGACGGGTCCTAACCCGACAAGTGCGTCCTTGTAGGAAGAGAGATATCCGGGTTCATGCATAGAGAAGATGATGGAAAGAAGTCCATGTGAACACAGAGTCAGAGATCGGAGTGTTGCATCTACAAGCCACGGAACCCACAGGATTGCTGGAAAACCCCAGAAGCTAGAAGAGAGGCATGGGAAGTTCTCCCTCAGAGCATCCGGAAGGAACCCTAATTTTGGACCTCTGGCCGCCAGTGCTGGGAGAGAATGAATTTCCATTGTTTTAAGCCACCTGGTGTGCAGTCATTCGTCCAACAGCCCTGGGAAACAAACACGTCTCTGTGCCCTTGACATGGTGATTCCTTGGACTATCTGGGGTGAAGAAGGAATAGAGAGATCGAGAAGGAGAAGGAAGAAGTCTGCCAAGCAGCACTGAGGACTCAGCTGAGACGGGAGAGTAGACATGGGTGTTGGCATGCGTGGCCTTGGTGGAGGGTTGTTTCATCTGAGACTGGGAAGCCATGTGTGTGGAATGTTCCAGAGCTGGAGACTGGTGAGATGGATCAGAGAGAGGGAGGAGGGAAACGGGTGCTGGCTGTGTAGACATGAGGTTGTGGGGCCCAGGCTGTGAAAGGGGAGGTGTGGGGCCTGGGGGTTTCTCTGGGAGTGAGGCGGTGGCCGACAGAGAGCCCTTCAAGAGTCCCACATCCAGTGGGTGGGGAAACCACACAGGCGAGTTCCTTTGTTTCGTGGCTCAGAGACCATCACCCCCTGACTCCTTCACTCCTCCATTAGTGTCCCAGCCCAAACCGGCAAGACATCCCCCCGCCGTCAGTTCCAGAATTTTCAGAGCTGCAGAGCTGGGGAAAGGGAGGCTTCCTGTAACAGAGCGACCTGAATTTCCAATTAACAGCCGGAAGGTGTTTGTATTGTGTGGGTTTTGTCTTTGTCTAAATGCCTTCTCCCTAGCATGAAGCTTTAGGGGATAAAGGAGTCCCCCAAAGACCTGTAAGTCCGTTGTCCAAAATAAATTTCCTCTCCTGTTTGTGTGTGGCAAGAAAATAGGGGATTACTCTGGTGATGAGAATCAAGAAGGCTGTTTATTCCAGACTTAAATCATTGTTTGCCAGTAAACATTTGTATTCCTGTGTTTTATTCACTAGGTATGTAATTGGGAAGCATGCAAATTAGGCAAGATAATGAGCTATGATTTCCTCGACTCCGAGGAGGGTATTCGGAATGAAAAAGGGCGGTTAAGGAGGATTTTAAGAGTTAGTGGGTAACACAAAGGAATAAATTACATTTTTTAGGAAGAGGGACTGATCACTTGCTTCAACCAGCACCTGAATCCGCGGGTCCTGGCATTTCTGGGTGTTGCCTGTCCTTTGGTGTTTAACTGAGTGTAGAGACAAAGCCAACAGGCTTCCTCCAGGGGGCGAGGAGAAATGCACTGGGGCCCATCATTAACAGCAGCCTTAGCCGTGGATTTCCTGACATTTTTTTCAGAGGAGGGAAGAGAAACTTCTCTTTTTATTAGCTTCCAGTGAGCCTGCTCCGGGCATGGGTGTAGTAAATTATTGAGCGGGGCCCTCCACACTCAGAGCTGCACTCGCCCAACTACAGGACAAAATACAAGGTGGGCCCCCTGTGCCTGCAGCTGTCAGTAGGGGGCCGAGTCCCAGAGATGGGCCCTGGGTCACCTCACCCCCAGGAGGCAAAGTTGTGGCTCCTTCAGAAGGCTGTGGAGGTCATCTGTGAGCATCTTCTGAGTTTCAGGTGCCCCACAGAGTGTGGCCCGCAGGGGCTGAATTCGACCTGAGGGGCCTGGGTTTTGCCCCAGAGGAGGTAAGGCTGGGAGAGGTCTGGGAGCTGGTAGAGGCTTGAGGGAGTGGAAAGGAAGGAAGAAGGAGAGGCCTGGTTGCCTGGAGGCAGGTAGGACAGGGTGGAAGGGGAGAGGGAAACTACCAGGGCAAGGACACTGAATGCCGCTGGCATTCCAAGGCCACTTGCTTGTGCCTGGAGTGGACTAAGGGTGCCGTGAGTTAATAGGACAGGTAGAAACAGAAGGAAGGCATCGGCATTTAAGCCCCTGGATTGTCGACTGTTTTCAATCCCCATTGAATCCAACCTCAGGAGCCCCCCTGTCAGGTGATTCTCCAGAACTCAGGTCCTTGAAGGGCTGTCTGGGGCGTCCGGGCAGGGAAAAGGGCAGAACTGGGATGGGCCTGGATGGCGTCTGGGAAGCAGGGCCAGTTGGCTGGAAGGATTGGGAGAAAAAAGAGGTCTCCCCCCTCCTCGGCCCACCCTTCCCCCCCCCCCCCCCGCTGGGGCCAGACATGGCTCCTTGCCTGGCACATAGCTGGCCCACTGGGTCCCTGTCACCTAGAGGATCACTGTTGCCTGAATCCTAATGCCTGCCCCCACTCCCTCTTCTGCAGACCTGAGTTCCTGACCCTGTGCTCTGCCCTCGTGTCCAGCTCCGGGTCTGTCATCGGTTGGGACGTGCTCAGCAGTGCTGCTCTGATGGGCAGTCGACACATGCAGGAAAAGAGGACGGGAACGTTCGTCATTGGCAGGACACGTAGATGAAAGGATCTGCCTGTTAGAGTGACTCGGGGACTCGGGCTAAGTCACCCCCCCCCCCGGATCCCCCAGCTGCTTGTGCCAGAGAGAAGGTAGCCCTGGAGGGTCTCACATCAGAAATCGAATGTTTGGAGGCATCTGGGTGCCTCAGTCGGTTAAGCGTCCCTCCTCCCTCAGGGTGATTACAGGGCTGTGGGAGGACTCAGGCTGGAGAGTGAGTTAAGGACTGACTCAGATCTGTGTGAGCCTTAGGTGGGGTCTACACTCTTACTCTTTTGTTGTTGTTTAAGGAGAGAAGCTTCCAGAACTTTCTATTCACAAAGAGGTAGAAAGTCACTTTGGGGCAGGTCCCCTTCAGATTAGTGTGCTTCTTGGTTGTGTGTGTGTGTGTGTGTGTGTGTGTGTGTGTGTGTTAGGGAAGAGGAAGAATCCAGGGTTTAAAAAGTGGAGGGGCACCTGGGTGGCTCAGTCGGCTGGGCGTCTGGCTTGGGCTCGGGTCATGATCTCGCGGTCCGCGAGGTCGAGCCCAGCGTCGGGCTCTGTGCTGACAGCTCAGAGCCTGGAACCTGCTTCGGGTTTTGTGTCTCCCTCTCTCTGACCCTCCCCCCCACCCCCGTTCGTGCCCCATCTCTCTCTGTCTGAAAAATAAACGAACATTAAAAAAAAATTGTTTTTAAAGTGGAGGAGGGGCACCTGGGTGGTTCAGTTGGTTAAGTGTCTGACTCTTGATTTCGGCTCAGGTCATGATTACGTGCCCTGAAATCAAATGAGTAGGATCAAGTCCTGAGTCAGGCTCCCTGCTGAGCATGGAGGTTGCTTAAGATTCTCTCTCCCTCTTGATGATGTCCCAAGAGTTCATGTTTGCTTTTATTTCCCTTGTCTTTGGAAACGTGCGAGTAAGAAGTTGCTACCGCTGAGGTCAAAGAGGTCGTTGCCTGTGAGAGCACACTGTATAGACTGTATGTTAGCTCACTTGACAATAAATTATATTAAAGACATAAATAAATAAATAAATAAATCCATAATTACGTGGTAAAAGTAAAAAATAAGTCAGCCTAAAAAAAAATAAATAAAATTTAGTATGAACATGATCATACTCAAAAAAAAAAAAAACCAAAAACCAATTCTCTCTCTCTCTCCCTCTGCCCCTCTCCCCGACTCGCGCTCCGTCTCTCAAATAAAAAAAGAGAAAAAACCCAAAAGAGAAAAGAAAAGGCGGGGGGTGTGAAATTTTCAGACCTTCATTCTGAGGGAGACCGGGGGGGGGGGGGGGGGGGGGGTGGTAGGGAAATCTGTCGGAGATGTGGTGGCCTGGCCCGGTCCACCGGCAGACTCACCGGCAGAAAAAGCCCCCCGCAAGGACCCCAACGGAGAGGAGGAAGTCTGGGCTGCCGACGGGGCTCAAGAATATGAAAGTAGAGCCAGGGCCACGAACGCGGAGGGTGCGCCTGGGGTAGCACAGCGGGGCCCGCCGGGCTCTCGGCCAACGAGCGTCACTACTGAGCACACACCATAGGAGGCGGCCTTGGTCCGACGCGGTGACCCCTCGGTGGCCTGGACACAAGTGAAGGCACTGTTGGTCTCACCGGAAGCTTTCTTTTGTGTGGTCTCACGTCGGAAGTAAGACTTTGGGAACAGAACTGCATTCCCCGGACCGAGGAAAGTTGGATGATTTGTGGGGGCCTTGGTTTGGTCTCGTGAACTCAACTGGAAAATGCTTGACCTCTGGGTAATGAGGGCGCCTGCAGCCCTGCACCGATTTGAAAGAACAGTAGAAGTGGCCGTGTTTATATCTGAAGCAGGTGACGTGGCGCAAGCCGGGGATGTCTCATCATCGCTGTACCTGGTGGGAGGCCTTCCATTGCACAGCGGTGACAAATCTCTGCTGAGCTGGCTTCCAAACACCCCGCAGGTAGAGACCCATCATGTGGCCAGAGATCTATGAAACTGAGCTCTAAATCCCCCCCTGCTTCCCGTGGTGGGGTCAAGGTCCCTAGGCTGGGGTGAATTCCCAGGAAGACTGCAGAAGCAGACCTGTTTTCCTTCCACTGATGCAAGAGTATTGCCCCCAGACAGAGGTGGCTCTTGATCCCGTGCTGTGATTACTGGAACCCAGTAACTCTGGACCTGGGGACCTCCCACTGCTCCTACTTCTATCTTTCTTTTGTGCTTGGTGCCCACTAAAAGGGCAAATTGAATATAATATCCAGCTCTGAGGTATTTTTAGCATCCCTGGGTCAATACCCACTGCTCACCGGCTGGTAACTCTCTTTTTTTCCCAGCTCCTTGCTTAACTATGAGAAAGATGCTAATGAGAAGTTATGTAACTCTTTTGTCAAGTGGATTTTCACACTAGACCAGCGCATTATCTTTGGGGGAACAAAGCTTACCACTGGGGAGAAAGCTTTGGCTCTTTATTTTTCTTCAGTATCAAATCTCTGGACACCAGCAGAAATCACGGGAAATGTCACGAGCTGATTTTAAACAGTGTGATAGAGGTCAGATTAAAAACTGGAAAGCTTCTAGGAACACTGCCCAGAATACCTTTTAAAAAAAAAAAATGATGCCTCTCTCCAGAGGTTTAATAAAAGGATTGGGATGAATCATACTGATAAGGAGGTAGATAGTGAAACTTGGCAAGAATGGAAAAACAAGGTCATGTGTTAATTACATCAGAAATAGGAAGTTATAGAACACTAGAAATGTCTCGAAATTAGGCAGAATTAGTACATGAATTTTGGCTTAATAGGCTTGGTAATGTCTTCGTTTCCTTGCCCCGAGACCTGGCTTCCTTCCCGGAAGACAGGCTTCTCAGGAGCTCAGGGGTCTCAAAAAGCCAAGGGAAAGAGACATCTGCCCAGACAATCAGATTGCCTTCAATATGGAGCCCAGGGGACTGCCTGGCTGCCTGGTCACTGGGTCGTTCTCAAATCCTGGCTGTGTCATAAAAAGCCATTAGGGGAAAATTAAAATAGATTTTTATAACAATGTTTTGGTAATGTATTACCCTCGGTCGACTTTAAGGCCCCTCCCCAGACTGTCTTAGCTATAGCCAACTCATGCCAGCCTCACCTGGATATAGGTGAGCGCTATTCTAACTCTGGGCGCATCGGCAAACTGCTATTGAGAAGACAGAGCTTCCCAGGATTTGACGTGGGACTTTGTTCCAATGCAGATTCTGTTTCAGTAGGTCCAAGGAAAACCTGAGATCTGTAGTTCTAACAAGTTCCCAGGTGACGCTTATGCTGCCAGATGACAGAATAGCCGGGAGGAGCCAGTTACTAGAGTTGGGCTAGTGTTAAGGGGGCCCTCCCTGTCACGTGTGAAAGGGTCCACAGAGTGGCGAGAGCAGACATCTTTGCTTTGATTTTGGTCTTAGCAGGAAAGCATTCAGTATTTCACCATTTAAAAAAAATATAATATTCAATATTATATATTGTATTAAATAACGTTAAATATATTAAATAATATAATTCTGTTTTATTTTATATTGTAATATTTAATCAAAGTATAATATTAGCCGAGGGGTTTTGCAGATGGTCTTTGTCAAGGTGAGGTGGTTGCCCTCTATTCTTAACTTGCCGAGAGTGGTTATCATGAATACTTTGGATTTTGTTAAATGCTTTTTCTGTTTCAATTGATAGGATTATATCATCTTTCTCCTTCAACTTGTTGAGATGGTGATTTCACCGGTTAATTTTCAAGTCTTGAACTGGCCTTGAAAACCTGGAATGAATCCCACTTGGTCAATGGTGTGTAATTCTTTTTATACATTATTGGGTTTGGTTTGCTAATGGTTTGTTGAGGATTTTTCCCTCTGAGTCCAAGAAAAAGACTTGTTATTGCTGTTGTCTCTGTCTGGTCTTGGTGTTAGAGTACTACTGACCGCATAAAATGAGTTGGAAGTATTTTATCCTTTTCCATTTTTTTTTTTTAGAAAGAGATCATACAGAACTGGTGTTAATTACTTTTTAAGTATTTGGTAGAATTCTTCAGCAAAGCCAGAAAGGACTGAGGATGTCCTTTTGGGGAACTTTTAAAATACAATTTCAACTTATTTCATGGTTGTAAGGCTATTCAGATTATATGTTCATCTTAGTTGAGTTTTGGTAAATTGGAATTCTTGACAAAGTGGTCCATTTTTTCTCAATTATTGAATTCACAAGCATAAAGTTGCTACAGTATTCCATTATTGTCTTTTTAATGTCTTCCGATTACATATAATGATATCCTGTTTTATTCCCAGTGGTGGTTTTTAATTTTTTATCTCTTTTTATTTTTTTCAGTCTTGTTAGAGGTTTTCAATTTCATTATTTTTTTTAATAGAATCAACTTTGTGTTATATTGATTTTCTCTATTGTTTTTGTTATTTTCAATTCTATTGCTATATGCTCTTGTCTTTATTATCTCTATTTGCCTGCTTGCTTTGCTTTGTTGTTGTTGTTATTGTTGTTTTTTCTTTTCTAATTTCTCAAAGTAGAGAGTTAGACTATGAATTAGAGACATTTCTCATTTCCAATATGCATTTTTAGTGCTATAAATTCCCCTTTTGGCACTGCTTTAGCTGCATCCCACTAATTTCGATATGTTGTATTTTGTTTTCATTAAAGAAATGTGTTGTTTAATTTCCAATGGATCTCCCTATTGCCCTTCCATTATTGATTTCTAGTTTGAATCCATTATAATCAGAGACCTCATTCTATGATTTCAATTCTTGTTAAGAATTGTTTTACGGTCTAGGGTATGGTCTATCTTGGTGAACATTCCATGGGCACTTGAATAGAAAGTATGTTTTGTACTTGCTGACTTAAGTCAATTAGATTCTGTTGGTTGATTGTATTGCTCAGGTTTTCTATATTCTTGTTGATTTTCTGGCTAGTAGTCCATCCTATCAGTTGCTGAGAGGGGGTGTTGAAGTCCCCAACAATTTCTCCTTATAACACTTAAGTTTTTGCTTTATCTATTTTCAGGTTCTGTTGTTTGGTGTATACATATTTAGGATCACTATATCTTCCCAGTGGATTGATCTTTTATCATTTTGTACTCTCTCTTCATCTCCAGTAATTTTCTGTGTTCTGAGGTCTATTTTCTATTGTATTAATATAACCACCCTCTTCTTTTGATTGATGTTTCCATGATATATCTGTTCCACTCTTGCAGTTTCAACCGGCTTAAATCAATGTATTTGAAGTAAATGTTTTTTTCTAGCCATAATAGAGTTATGTTTTTGAAACCACTCTGCTAATCTTTGTCCTTTGATTGATGTATTTAGGTCATTTGCATTTAAGATAATTGCTGGTATATTAGTGCTTGAGTCTATTATTTTATTATTTGTTTTCTGTTCGTTTTTCTGGTTCTCGCTTTGTTTCTCTCTTCTTGTCTTCCTGTGGATCACTTTGACATATTTTAGAATTTCATCCTGACTTACTTACAGTGTCTTGGAAAGTATCTCCTTGTATAGTTTCATCTCTTCACCTCTATTCTCTTCCTTGAGTCTGTTCCTTATTTGCAAACTAAAACCCAGGTTTACATTTGAGATAACTTTGTCTGTGTAGACAAGGAGGGCCAAGAGAGTACAAATTTAAGCACAACCTAAACTCAAAAGCATTGGTTTAGAAATTCAAGTTTTTTATTTATCTTATTTGATCCTCATTCTGAGAAAGGAAAGGAAGAAGTTAAGTGATTTGTCCCAAGGCACAGACGAGAGGGACCAAGTTGCTTTCTTTGTGGGCTAATACACTTTCCAGGACACCTGTCTGTACATTCACCTCCCCACCCGAAAACTATACAGAGAAGAAGAGAAAGGAGAAGAGGCTTCAATGAGTGATACGTAGCTCACTAGTGTGTCGCAACAAGGCCAGTGCAAAACACAAGCCTGGGTTCCTGACTCACATCACATTATAGGTCATTTATAAACACTCTGTGTCATGCTAATTTTCTGCAGAATTAGAGGTCACAGACATGGCTACCAACCCAGAAACTTATAATGGAAGTGACTCAGCATAAACTGCTGATGTGGGAAAGTTCTAGGAAACTGTAAAGCATAGAGGCCTTTGAATGTCCTTTATTTGTAAGATAAATCTTCCTCCAGGATTTCGCAATGAAAATCCTAAATGGACAGCATATTAAAGAACATGTATATGTGGTTACAGCAATGGGTTTCTGAGTGCTGATGGCAACCTCGCCATCCCGAGGCTCTTAAAGATTGCATCTATCCAACATTTCCCCAGCCTCATGCTTTAATTATCACTACATTTCTGACAAGTAGCCATCCATCTATCCTTAAACATTTTCAGTAATGGCAAACTCATTTCTCCCCAAATATCTCATTCCTTTCCCGGGTAGCCTTTGGCTAGAAAGTGCTTCCTTCTCTACTGACTCAACTTCTGACTCCCCGTGGGTCTTCTCAAGAACTGGCTGATTATAATGCTTCTGGAGACAACACAAAAGTCAGATCCTTTTGCCTGAGGCAGCCCTTCAAATAAATGTTCAAGACTATCATTCCTGCTTCCTACAGCTTTTCCCCACATGGCACAAACTTGATTTCTTCCCCTTCTGAATATCTTTCTCTGAACCCTCCTTGGCATATCGAGATGTCTCTCAGAGAGTGATGCCGCGGGTTGACAGGACAACTGAGAGTAGAGTGTCCTTGCCCTAAATACTAGACTCACCTGCTCACAGAAGTGTCTGGTTTTCCAGTTTGATAACAGTTTTCTTCCTTAGACCCCTTACCTTCTTGCACTGCCCTTATCAAAGCATCCTGCACTTGTCTGGTCTTCTGTCTCCTCCATTAGGCTGTAAGCTCTTTGAGGAAAAGAATTATATCAATCAGATATAGCCTATCAGATTGACTCCTCTTGCTTTGGGGAGAAAAACAGGGTAAAAATTTGCATTCAACAAATCAAAGTGCATTGTGAGGGTTGGCTTAGGAAAATGTTTATCTTAATCATTTGGCAGTTACCCAATATTTTATCTCTAGAAAATTATTAAATTTGCATTTAACAAATCAAAGTGTATTGTGGGAGGTGGCCTAGCAGAATGTTTATTTTAACCATTTGGCAGTTACCCAAGATTTTATCTCTGGGAAATTATGAACCTCATCATGAACTGTATAGACCTTTCTCTGGGAGAATAAGATTTCCACCCAAGCAGTTCTGATCAGTTCCCATAACCCTCTCCTATTTCATAAGCCTGAGAATTGCTCATTACAATACACTGTCTGGGTTTTGGTAGTATTCGACCCATCATTGGTGCCTGTGGATCTCTGTTTTGCTTGCTAAACATCCCTTTCCCTTTCTTCTGGTAAAAGAAAGCTCCTTCCTGTGGGAAGTTCATTTCCTGTGGTTTGAGCAGACTGGACATCATCCCATTCAGTCACAGGCACGGGGCAAGACCTGGGCCTGACAAGCAGATTACCTCCATTGTTCTGGTTGCAATGATGGGCTAAGAAACAGGCATTCCATCCACACTGGACTAATGAGGTTCTTCTTTGAGACCTTTCTGTCTGATCTATAGATATAAATGCTTTCTATCAACCAGGGTGGGACCACTAGACTGATAAGGTGTGAGTCAAGGGCTTCCAGCAGCCGTTGGCCATTCCATGTGAAAAGAGATGTCAGAGAGATGGAACAAGAAACAGAAATGTGATGATTTGTTTCAGGGATAGGGACAGACTTTTTCATTACACAAACCAGCAATTTGTCTTTTTGCATCTAAACTGGTTTAGATTTGGTTTCTGCAACCAGCAACTGAAAGACTCCTGAAGAATGGAGAACCAAATAGAATCATGGAACCACTAAGTCAACACAGTTGCTGGGTTGCAATAGACTCAGATTAACTGAAGCAAGAAAGGGGTGCCACGGAAGGATACTAGAAAGCTTACAGAATGTTGTAAAGACCAAGAGAAAGAGACAAGGAAGCTCAAGAAACTCAGCAACAACAACAACAACAAAACTCACGGGCTTTCTTTCTAAAAGTGGGAATTTTAACTTTTCTTGACCGTGACCAACAAGAAATACATTTTACATGGAGGACTCAGCACATAATAATATGTCTAGGAGCAGTCAGTGACTAAGGTTTACACGTTGAGCTAGTTAGGAGAACATTGCCTCCTGTATTCCCCTTTTCAGAGATTCGCTCCTTACATTTGAGTGTCAAGGTCCCTGAGAAGTCCTGCACTCAGAAGCTTGTTTAATGCAATATTTCTCAGACGTATGTGACAGCAGCTAGCTTGTTATTTCAACAGGCAATTATTGATTTCTTATTAGGTGCCAAACAGCAAGCTTTCACAGGGGAAACAATAGAGAACGAAACACGCAAGGCCTGCCCTCCAAGAGCTTCGAATCTGAAAGAGTAACTATTAATCACCCATAAACTACATCTCAGAAAACACTGACTTGGGTTATTCCAACTCCCAGCCCTGCTTATAGAATCAGGCCAGGTTGAATGTCAGTCTGACCCAGAAGACACTGTCTCACAGGCCACGGTGGATGGTTCTTCAGGGTATAGGAAGGGTAGGAGCACCACTAACATGATTTTCCATGTGAACGACACCTTACAGTAGCACAGTGCCCAGCACACGTTGCGGTCCTTGGCTACTCCGCTCTGGGCTGACTGCTGGGCTGTGTGTTACTATACAAGGCACAGACCCCACACATCCCACCTCACCAGTGAAGCTTTCAGTCTGAGTTACTCTTCCTCCAACTCTTCCTTTTGAAACCTTCCAAACCCGTAAAGAAGTTGAAAATAAAATACAAGGAATACTATATCCCAGATTCTTCCATTGTCAACATTCTGTCACATTTGCGTTATTGTGTGTTGACCTACACACCGGTGCACACACCCAAATATATTTATTGGTGAATCATTCGAAAACAAGTTGCAGCCATCGTGTCCCTCATCCCCAAATACCTCAGCCTGCATCTTTGGAGAATAAAGGCAATCTACATGATCTAATACAATTACCGCTCCTAGGAATTCCGACGATAATTCTAGAAAAACCTCTAATAACCCGTCCATACTCGATCCCCCAACCATCCCCCAAATGTACTTTATAACAGTTTTAAAAAATCAACTATTGCATTTGACTGGGTTTTTTTTTTAATATTTAAAAAAAATTTAATTGCTTTTTATTTATTTTTGAGAGAGACAGCCTGAGCGGGGGAGGGGCAGAGAGAGAAAGGGAGACACAGAATCCGAAGCAGGCTCCAGGTTCTGAGCTGTCAGCACAGATCCCGACGTGGGGCTGGAACTCACAGACTGTGAGATCATGACCTGAGCCAAAGTCAGATGCTTAACTGACTGAGCCACCCAGGTGTCCCTAATGTTTTTTTAATGTTTATTTATTTTTGAGAGAGAGACAGACAGACAGAATGTGAGAAGTGCAGGGGTAGAGAGAGAGGGAAACACGGAACCTGAAGCAGGTTCCAGGCTCCGAGCTGACAGCACAGAGCCTGACGAGGGGCTTGAACCCACGAACCATGAAGTCACATGCTTCACCGACTGAACCAGCCAGGTGCCCTGTATTTGACTGTTATCCTTATCTATTCTTTTAATCTAAAACAACCACCCCAGCTTTTGCTTTTCATACTATTGATTCATCTGAAGAGTCCCAGTTAACCTGTGTACAGACTATTTCCCATCTGGATTTGTCTGTTTCACCATGATCAGAGTCAGGATACCCATCGCTGGCAGCATTCCATGGGTGATGCCAGGCCCTTCACAGTGAGTCACCCAGAGGCACACAAATCAGGTGACCGAGCCTGATCACTTGATAATGTGGCATTTTCCTGGTCTTTCCGTTCTGCAAGCACGTGTTCCTTGGAAACTAGTGAGTAATCTGGAGGGGAGATATCATGAGACCGTAAGTTCCCTGCTTCTCTTTCCCTGTCAAAAGGCAGTCTCTCTTTATCCTACTTTACGGGTCGTGGTGCCCCTATTCCTGTACTTTTCCCCTACAATGATACAGGGCAGAGGGGAGCAGTCTGGGTAGGGCTGGGGTAAGGGAGGAAGACGAGCTCATGGCCAGCCAAGCTGAGGTTCAGGTGCCTCGGTGTGTCAGAAGATGGCCCAGTGTGGACGGGCAGTGACCGCTAACCTCCACTGAGCATTAGCCAAGCGGCATCGCTCTAGGACAACGGCTATCTGGGTTCACCTACCTTCTGTACGTTTTGCTTCTGAGAGCAAAACTCTCAAAGGTAATTATTTCCTTTTCACAATTTTGTCTGGAATTAAGGTAAATGCTTCTAGGTGAGAAACAGCACAGTGGTCCTATTGGCAAATGATTTTATCTGGGTTCCATAAAAAGACAATGAATTCTATGTTTAATGTACTATTTCAGTGAGGGACCAAACTTATTATTAAACTAGGTAAGTATTAAAGCATTAAGAAACCTGATAGGAGGAGGGAAATCTAGGTATGGAGTAGTTCTGTATCTTCCTTATAGTCATAGTGGTACAAGTTACACGTGATAGAGCTGTAGAACTAGACGCACGTGTGCGTGCGCACACACACACAGGTGTGTGTAAAACTGGCTCAGAATAAAGTCTGTCCAATTTCACCCATGTCGGTTTCCTGGTTTCGAAACTGTACTATAATAATATGCGTATATTTTGTGTGCGAGGAGAAAACTGGGGGACGGATGCGCTGTTCCTCTCGGCACCGTTTTTGAAACTTCCTCTGAATCTGTAATTGTCCCTAAGTGAAAAGTTGAGGGGTTAAGAAACTTTGTATTTGAAAAGAAGGCAGAACAGGGTTTTTCACAAGGCATTACTTGAGGTCCCGCCCACTCATCGAGCAGTAGATAGGAATACCGCTGAATCAAACATGTCTGGTTTCAGCCAGGATTGAACACCAAACCCCCCAAGTCATCTCGACCTCGGATGTTCTGAATCTCCACACTTTCACCAGCTGTCAAAATTATTTAGGTCGCCTTTCCCTAGTACGGGTTGCCCTCCAGCACTGTCGTTCTGTTCTCTGGTTGAGCGGGATTGGAGGGACGGGGCTGACCGCGTCCTCTGACTTCTGTGCTCACCATCCTGAGTCTTTTCACTGTGAATGATGGGATAGTTCTCTCCTCCCCGGCCTTCTGGAAGGACCCACCTGCAAGTGTCAGCCCTGGAGGGAGGAGCGCTCTGTTACCTGCGCTGGGCGCGGGTTTGTGACCCACGTGGAGTAGGCTGTTTACAGGCGAAGCCCACAGTTGTTCACTGCAAACGTGGAGAAGAGGCTGCAGACCCCAACTGTTCTACCATTGACTGGGTAGGAAAGTTCCATTTGGGGTAGAGGGATAAAATAGCATAACCGCACACTGAATCCAAATTGCACTCTCCAACCCAGCTGCCCTATAATAAAGAGAATGCTGTATTGAATCCTTACCTTTCTGGTGTTTATTTTTCCATAGCTTCAGAACGCAAGACAGATGAGGCTGTGCTTGATGAGTCCCCTGCAACTCGCTAGTGGTTTTTGTTATTAATAGCCTTGTTAGCAAATGAGTGGGCGAGCAGCAAAGGGAAAAAGAAAAAGAAAAGAAAGGCTCTTTACCAGTTCTAATCTTTCCGGGTGCCATCGCATCAAGTATCAGACTGTTTTAGTAAATGCAGGACTGGACAAGGAGATATTCAGAAACCCAAGTTGTTGGTCCCGGTGTTTGGGTTGAAATTATCCCATTTCCTTTCCCATAAGTTAGAAGAATCTGACTTTTATACGTTACGGAAATGTTGTTGAAACTGTGAAGGTTCAGTCCGTTTTTCCTGAAATTATTTCCCTGTATTTTTAGCCAAGCTTCTCCTTTTGTGTCGGAAACATCAGGAGAGCCCTCCTGTGGATAATTTAGCAACCGTGATCCGCTCTTCTTCCAACCCAGCGTTCAGGGTAGGGAATTCTGTCAGCTTTGCGAGTTCGCTAGTAGATTCCGCTCTTGCGAGCTGGGGTCTTTAGATGAATGTTCATTGCCATGTGTGAAACCAAAGTATTATAGACTAGATCTTGGCATTGCCACTGGAAAAAGAAAAAGCCGGATCCACGCAAAGCATTTCCAGGAGGAGACAACCCAGAGGAAGGCGGTTTTATTTTGCTGCTGAGAGATTCATGTCGTTAAAAGAATCTCACTGCGGGGGGGGGGGGGGGGGATGCCCCAATGCCAATATTGCCCTAAATTCAAACTCTAAATGGAATCAAACTGTCCTGAACAAGACAAGGAACCTAGCTTTTAAAAAAATATGTAACATTTTTTGAATAGAAAATGTGTAATCGAGTTTTACAAATTCTTTGTTTCTTTAAAAAATGTAGCATTTTTTCCCCTTTTTCCTCTCAATTTGATTTTATGTTATTCATTCTCGAGTTAGTTCACACACAGTGTAGTCTTGGCTTCAGGAGTAGAACCCAATGAATCATCACTGACATACCACACCCAGTGCTCATCCCAAGTGCCCTCCTCAGTGCCCATCCCCCATCTAGCCCATCCCCCCACCCACCTCCCCTCCAGCAAGGCTCCGTTTGTTCTCTGTATTTAAGAGTCTCTTATGGCTTACCCCCCTCTTTATTGTGAACTATAACGTACCTACCTAAGCGGGATTAACGTCGAATTCACCACCCAGGTCAATACCAAGAACTTTTTAACTTCCTTTCAATTTCTCCTCTCATTTATCACGTGACTGCTGTTTGCTATCTGCTCATGATGCCATCTTGGCCAGGTAACGGGTAGGTACAAGGATATTTATATACAGCCGTAACGCTTTTTTTTTAACTTTATTTATTTATGTATTTTAAGTTTATTTATTGTTTAATTTAGATCCAAGTTAGTTAGCATATGGTGCCACAATGATTTCAGCAGTAGATTCCTTAATGCCTCTTACCCGTTTAGCCCATTCCTCCTCCCACAACCCCTCTGGAAGCCCTCTGTTTTTTCTCTCTATTTAAGAGTCCTGTATGTTTTGTCCCCCTCCCTGTTTTATATTATTTTTGCTTCCCTTTCCTTATGCTCATCTGTTTTGCCTCTTAAATTCCTCTTATGAGTGAAGTCATCTGATTTTTGTCTTTCTCTGACTAATTTCACTTAGCATAATCCCCTCCGGTTCCATCCACGTAGTTGCCAATGGCAAGATTTCATTCTTTTTGATTGCCAAGTAATACGCCATTGTATCTATATACCACATCTTCTTTACCCATTCATCCGTCGATGGACATTTGGGCTCTTTCCATACTTTGGCTATTGTGGATAACACTGTATATAGCCGTAACTCTTAAAAGGCACTTCAGCTGGGCATGGAACCCTTCATAGTAGTGATTTTCCTTCAACACCTTGCTCCCTTGTCTTCTGGTAAGGACCTTAGGCTGTCTCTCTCACGCCCATTCCTTGTCTTTTCTTGAGGCTCACGGTTGGCTCAGTCAGTAGAGCATGGGACTCTTGGTGTCGGGGTCTTGAGTTCCAGCCACATGGGGGGGCATAGAGCCTACTAAAAGGAAAATAAAAATAAGGTCTCTTTTGCTTTGAGTAGTCTGGAAATTTTTATCATCTCTGATCTGTAGTTTCCCTGTGATGCATCTAAACATGGACTTTTGTTCGTAAGTTTATCCCACTTCACTCTCAGGCTGTTTTTTGTTTTTGTTTTTGTTTTTTGTGTTTTTTTGTTTTTTGTTTTTTTTTTTTTTTTTTTTTGTCTGGGGAACTTGTAATTTCCTTCTAGTCTGGAAACAAGCAGCCCTGTCCTATTTAACTTGCCCCTTCCCCATTCTGTTTGATAGATAGGGAGATTTTCAATACCTTTTCTACATCACTCTCATGTATCTCTCTCCTTCTCTCTCTGCTACATCCGCTCCGGTTTTCTCAATTCTATCTCACAAATGTCTAAATCCTTCATCAAGTATTTTTTCCAGCTCCCTGTTTATCTCATTTAATTGATCTCTTATTTCAATAGCTATAATTTCCTTTCCAATTTGAGGGTTTCTTTAAATGTTGATTTATTTTTGAGACAGACAGAGAGAGAGAGAGAGAGAGAGAGTCCGGGAGGAGCAGAGAGAGGGAAAGAAACAGAATCCAAAGCAGGCTCCAGGCTCCGCACTGTCAGCCCAGAGCCCGACACGGGGCTCGAACTCACAAACCACGAGGTCATGACCTGAGCCAAAGTCAGACAGTTAACCAACCCAGCCACCCAGTTGCCCTGAGGGTTTCTTTTTAATCCATAACGATTTTGATTTCTAACTGCTATTTTTTGTTGTTGTTGCATAAATCCCTGTTCTTGTTTACAGCTGCCATTATTTCTTCTATGTTTCCAAGGAACGTGAACACACACATTTAAAATCCTTTTGGGGCACCTGGGTGGCTCAGTCACTTAAGCGTCTGACTCTTATTTCAGCTCAGCTCAAGATCTCATGGTTCTTGGGATTGAGCCTAGTGTCAGGTTCTGTGCTGACAGCATGGAGCTTGCTTGGGGTTCTCTCTCTCCCCCTCTCTGCCCTTCCCCCATGTTCTCTCTCTCTCTCTCTCTCTCTCTGAAGAATAAATAAATTAATTTAAAAACCTATAGTCCTTTGCAATTTTCTCTATTTCTCTACTTTTCTCAGATGGGGATTTTCTAATGTTAGCTTTCTGGCTTTCTTCTGAGGCACCTGCCTTCTCTGTCAAGTTTATTTGGCATAGAGGTTATATTTTCATTCTTTCAGCATTTACCTTTCTCTGTTCTTCAACTCAATGGTCCTCTCAGGCAAAACTTCTAGAGACTGCAATTCAGAGGAAGTTCAGGGCTCTCACCCCAAAGGAACATCACCCCTCCGGACCTGGAAATGGTAAAGAGCAAACTTACCCAGATCCTGGTACCATCAGTGTCTGCCTGCCTTCTCCCTTCCTTGTGGGCAGGTAGCTGGCTCTCTGGCGGCGTTCCCCGGTAGACAGAGGATTTGAGCCTTCTTTCGTGGCAGAGGAGATGTAATCACAGCTCTTGATCTCAGGATGGAGGCCCAGTGCTGATTTCCAGCCTCACATCAGGTCATCAGATTCCATCCCCCTCCACACTGAAGGGGATGGCCCTTGTATGGCCCTTATGGCCCTTGTATGCTCCCTTCTTGCATTGCTTCCTCTCCCTCTGACTTTCTACTAAATGTGGTGGTTTTGCTGGCTGCTCCTCTAGGCAAGCTTGTCCTTTCGCGTTCGCAGGTGTGCCCATGACTCTCAACAGCCCCCTTGTTCCTCTGAGCTCCTGATCACATGAGATTGTAGTTTATAAACCCCAAACCCAGACTGGCCATCTCTTCTCCATAAATATCCTTCTTCAACTTCTGGAGCTCACATTGCAATGAAAGTCTAGTCATCCAAGGCAAAGAAAAAAAAAAAAAAAGACCCCGGAGGAGCCTCCTCATGTGATCTGTCATCAAAGTTAATCAGTTCTCTTGCCTGAAACTTGAGTGGTTGCCTTTCCACCATAACAGTCTTTGTTCAGGCTTGTAAACCACCTCCCCACCCCGCACAGCCGCAGCTGCCTTGGTGGCCTCCATGTGATCAGAGGTTAGACCGTGAAGCCGGTCGGCCTCCTGAGGACAACTTGTCTCCCCATCTTGTGAACTTCCGCTACTCTGAACCTCCTACAGTGTGGTGGGGAGTCTCAGAAACGTCCCCTTTGACTATTAGATCAAAACAGTTATTGGCACGGCCTAAATGTCTTCACAATCTGCACCCGTCTCCCAGGACCCCTCACGTGCTACCTGGCGTGTCGGCAACTGTCATATGAACTCTGGCCTCCGTGCCTTTGTGCCCACTGTCCCTTGACCGGGAATGTCTACTTCTCTACTCTTTTCTCCAACACAGGAAACTTCTCCCCATTCTTCAAGAATCTCCCAATCTGGGGCACCTGGGTGACTTAGCTGGTTGAGTGTCAGACTCTTGATTTTGGCTCAGGTCGTGATCCCAGGGTCGTGGGATGAAGCTCCACATTGGACTCTGTTGAGCACGGAGCCTGCTTAAGGCTCTCTTTCTCTTTCTCTCTCTCTCTCTCTCCCTTTCCCCTACTGCCACTGCCCCTCTCCTCTGCTCATGTGTGGTCTCTCTCACCCCCCCCCCAAAAAAAAATCTCCCAATCTAGGAAACCTTCCCTGATTCAATCCAAGCACCGCTCCAATTCTAAGAGCCCACCACTCCATGCACCTGCACTGGGTGTTTGTCTCCCTCTGGTCCCTGAGCCCCCTAAGGGTATGGCTCTGCTTTTTCTGTCACTGGAGGGAAGTTCAGCCAGGAGGTAATGGTCCCGTTTTCCTGAACACGTGACTGAGTTGAGTAGCAGAAGTCATCACAAGGAAACAATTACTTGGGCCCCTGGAGTCCTGGCAATTCAGTGTCAGCACTGCAGGTATATTCTGACTTCTTCCGTGGACTCAATCGCTGGTATGCAGCTGCTGACATAAATTGAATTTATAAAGCCTAGGAAAAGCTGATCTTCTCTCTCCAAGATAGCCATTGCTAAAATTCCAATGTACCTGCAAGAGGTAATAATTAGATGGGGCAGAGAATGAATGAATGGATGCTTCACTCAGTCCTCAAAACGCTTGTGAGGCAAAAAATAAAATAAAATTCCCATAAAGATTCTGGAGGCACATGAGACTGGGAGAAGAGAGGCAATCCTGTGGTTAATAACTCAGCTCTTGGGTTCTTTACTGCAAATTGAACCCACAGTCAGATAATACTGCACTCCCACTAGAACAGCTATAATGAAAAGCAATGACTAGGGGCGCCTGGGTGACTCAGTTAAGCGTCCAACTTCAGCTCAGGTCATGATCTCACCGTTCGTGGGTTCGAGCCCCGCGTCGGGCTCTGTGCTGGCAGCTCGGAGCCTGGAGCCCGCTTCGGATTGTGTGCCTCCCTCTCTCTCTGCCCCTCCCCCGCTCACGCTCTGTCTCTCTCTCTCTCTCTGTCAAAAATAAATAAACATTTAAAAAATAAAAAAAAAAAAGCAATGACTATACCAAGTGTTGGCAGGGATATGGAGAAATTGGAACTATCCCACACTGCTGGTAGGTAAAAACGGCACAACCGCTCTGGAAAGAGTCGGGCTGTTTCTTAAAAAGTTAAACGGGCACCTACTATGTAACTCAATGAGTCCACGGCTACGTGTTCCCCTGAGAGAAAAGAAAACAGGTGTCCACACAAAGGCTTGTATGCAACTGTTCACGGCAGCTTTGTTTTGTATAATTTTTTAAAAATGTTCATTTACTTTTGAGACAGGGAGAGAGCGAACAGAGGAGGGGCAGAGAGAGAAGGGGACAGGGGATCCAAAGCGGGCTCTGTGCTGACAGCAGAGAGCCCGGTGTGGGACTCGAACTCATGAACCGTGAGATCACGACCTGGGCCAAAGTCGGATGCTTCACCAACCGAGCCACCCAGGTGCCCCACGGCAGCTTTATTTGTAAAAACCCCAAACTGGAAATCGCCCAAATGTCCGCCAAATAAACGGCCAGGCAGATTACGGTTCTCTGCGCAATGGATTCCTACTCAGTGATAGAAAAGAATGAGCTACTAATACGTGTAACCACACGCATGTGTAGCCACATATTCATGCAGAGTGAAAAAAGCCACCCCGGCAAGTAAATACTGGATGATTCCACTTACAGAAGATTCTAGAGAATGCCAACTATCCTACGGTGACAGAAAGCAGAATAGCGTGGCCTGAGGATGGGGGGGGGGCGGGTGCAGGGAGAAGAAACACCAAAGCGCCCCCCGTGTAGCAGGGATGACGACGTTCACCATCTCGAGCATCATAATGGCTCCACTGGTACATACATGTGTCCAAACTTAACAAACACTACACTTCAAACACGTGAAGTTCTTTACATGACAGTTATATGCAATATGTTGTAAAAAAAAAAAGAAAGAAAGAAAGAAAGAAAGAAAGAAAGAAGAAAGAAAGGAAGGAAGGAAGGAAGGAAGGAAGGAAGAAAGAAAAGAAAAAGAAAAAAAAGAAAGAAACTCAGAAATCAGAAACGTAGGTAAATATTATGGGAGATCATGACCTGAGCCGAAGGCGGACGCTTAACTGACTAAGCTACCCAGGTCCCCCTAAATAAAATGCATAAAATAGAGCTTTGGGTGGCGGAGTCTTGGCCCTAAGACTTCCAGGCTGGTGGGCAGGTCCAGGCTTCAGGGTCCTTGTCTGGGGCGGGGTGGTGGGGGTGAGCAAACCCGGGCTGGAGCCCGTGAGGGATTCCCGAGATAATCCCAGTAAACAGCTGCCCGGTGCAGGGTCTCCAGGAAGAAGATGCTGGAAGACAGGGACAGCCTGAACAAGTGACTTGACTTACCCAGGACCCCCACGGGGTTAGCAGGATCGGCGGGATGTAAGCAAACACATCTGACTGCAGTGCCCCTGGGGCACGTTCCAGGCTGGCCCACAGGAGTGCTGGAGACCACTGTCCACGCGAGGTAAGGTGTTTGACAAAATCCCTGGGGATAGGGTTGTCTATCCAATTTGGGGTGATGTCTTACACATTCTATGGTGGGGTCTACACACGCCGGGGCCGGGAGAAGCGGGAGGAGCTACCGGGGCTCAGGTAACAGCTGGCACTCACAGCCAACACATCTGCCAATCCCCCTGGATGCCAGAGCGCAGGTTACCTGCTGCACGTGGGAAGGACGGGGGTTTGACGGAGTCCCAAGCTGGATGTGGCCGCCCGTGTGACCGTGGCCCCCGGAAGGTCCCATCCAGCCTGAGGCGCCATTCCTTGAATGGCTCAGGGCCTCCACTGGGAGTCAGATCGGCGCACAGCCATCATCTGACTCCAGTGCACGTAAAGAGCACTGCACAAACTGTCCGTGAACTTCCCGGGCAGACACACGCGGGGAGTTTGGCAGGTGCTAGGAGCTGTCCTACCCATTCAACTCTTGTTCCCTGTGGAGCTTCAAAAGAACCCTAGGAAGCAGGAGCTCGTTCTAATTTTAAAGGGGCACATCTCTAAAGCTTGAAGATGCTGGCAACCGGGCCGAGGAGGCACAGCTGGGGGAATTCCGGGTTCACAAGAGGGCCCCGGTGCTGAAGCCCGTTGCCGTGACCCCGGCTGCTGCCTCTGCAAACCAGAACTCTGGGACTGGGGACGCCATGTGCTCTAACCAACGCCTGAAGGTTCTGGGCTGCTCGTAGATTAGGGCGGTTTTCTTTGAAAAGAGCGGTTTGAGCATCCTTGGTAGGTCCTAAGAATAGAATTCGTTCCAGTAAACCGGAGTTTCCTCTGAGTGCCCCACTCAGACACACTCCGTGGAACACCGTGCCCGGCTCAGAAGCCGCCAGAAGCCTTCCTACAAGGGCTGATGGTGCTCCAGGGTGGGGGCCGCTGTGGAGAGAATCCCCCCCTGCTCCTGAAAATCCTGTTGAGAAGTGTGTGTTCAGATGGAGAGTCGGAGCAAAGGCAGGGTGCAGAGACGAGCACCCCCCAAAAGCTCACTGAGTCTGTTCGTAGGAATTCACGGCACCCCAGCTGGCCGACCTCGCCGTGGACTCGACCCTCCCGCGTGCCTGTGTCCAGGCCCCTCACTGCGGCCCCGGCTGGGGCCCCACTCACTCACAGTGGCCTCTGGACCTACCCAACATGGGGAGGGGGGGTGATAACATTTTTACTGGGGCCTCCGACCGATCGGAGACATTGCCAGTGACTTCCTATGCCGACCGAGGCCACCTCAGCACCACCTGATGCAAGGCGTTTACAAATGAGTCACTTTGCTGTTCCTTTTTCCGCCAGATCTCACATCTACTCTATTAATATAGGCGGCAGCACGCTCCCCTGCAACAGCTCCGCGTCCCTCCCCGGGCCACCTTCTGGCGCGTGTGAATTCAGGGTGGGGTCCGGGCTGAAGGCTGCCTGCTCCGCGTGTGGCCGAGCTGGACAGCCGGGTGCGGGAGGCCAGCTCGTCCCCTGTTAGCGTGGCATCCCATCACGGCCAGGGATGACACGAATTGTCTTCAGGCCCGGTCACTGCATGAGTCTGACCTGAGCCACTCTCCCGTTTCTTCTTTGTCTGAAGCTGAGACACAAAGGAAACGTGGCAGGAAGGATTTAGAATTGGTTGGTAAGGATTATTAACGTCAAATAAATGGACCGTTTCCTACTGCTTAGACAAAAGGAGGGGTAGGAGATAATTTCAGGATCCTGTTGGCTTATAACTTATTTGATACAAAATTGCATTTATGTCATCGGTTAGGTATACCCTATGCAGCTTGTTTAAAAATAGGACGCCGGGGGCGCCTGGGTGGCTCGGTCGGTTAAGCGTCCAACTTCAGCTCAGGTCACGATCTCACGTCCGTGAGTTCGAGCCCCGCGTCGGGCTCTGGGCCGATGGCTCAGAGCCTGGAGCCTGCTTCCGATTCTGTGTCCCTCTCTCTCTGCCCTTCCCCCGTTCATGCTCTGTCTCTCTCTGTCTCAAGAATAAATAAACGTTAAAAAAAATTAAAAAAAAATAAAAAAATAAAAATAAAAATAGGACGCCGTCCATCCTGTAACAATTCTCAGACGACACTGCGTTCCTGGTGTGACAGATCCCTTCAGGCATGCGCGGACACACGTTTGAATTCTACTTTATTGTTCCTAACGTCTTGTTACTAGCATTTGCCCGTCAGTAAAAACATTTCACGGGAAATATCTACATGCTTCCGTTTTGTCCCCCATTTCCTGGCTGTGCCGTGACAAGTCCCCTCCTCTTTCGGGGGTGCTTGGGTGGGTGGCCACCTTTGCTCTGACTCCTGGTTTCACTCACTTACTCCACGAGTGCCAAAGGCCAACGGGCCACCCGGCGGCTCGCTCAGCACCGATGACCCTGGGCGCTCGCACCGCCTTCTCCCGGAGCTGAGGGCCTGCGTCTGAGTGTATGCATGTGTGAGTGTGTACCTGTTTGCGCATGTGTGTGACTACATGTGCGACGCACGTGTGCATGTGAAGGTGTTTGTGCTCCTGGATGTGCATGTGTGTGAATATGTGCGAATGCGTGGGGGGGGGGGTGGTGACTGGGTATGCGCACGCGTGTGTGCATGTATGGATGTGTGTGGAGGCGTGTGAGTGTGCCTGCGTGTGCACGTGTACGTGCATGTGTGCGAAGGTATTGCACGTGCCTGAGTGTGCGTGTGTGTTCGTGTATGGGTGTGTGCATTTGTGTGAGTGACTGTGTGTGTGCCTGTGTGAGAGAGTGCGTGCACGTGTGTCCCGGCAGGGAGGGGCGAGGAGCTATGCAAATAAGGAAGAGCTGGTGTGAACGGCTGAGAGGAAGCACCTGCAGGTCGACGCACTTGTGAGGGGACCGGGAGCCGGAGGGTCAGGGGTGGGAGCAGGGGCAGCAGAATGAGTGTGGAAGAAGATTGCACGTTGCAGATTTAGGAGATTATCCTGGGAGCGACGAAGGGCGTTCAGGCAGAGGGGGTCAGAGGACCCCGTGTCCCTGCTGAGGCAACTCGGGCACACTCAGACATGGTTTGGGGGGCTACATAGAGATCTTGGCCGGGGACCAGGGGAGAAGCTGACGCTGCACTGGTCGGAGCGAAATCAGATGGACCGGGGCTCCGTTGTGTTAGCGGATCAGAGGGCAGAGGAGGCGAGAGATGGCGGTCCGATATTTCCTAACGTTTTAGAATAAAACTCGAAATCGTTACCTGGGTACGGTCATTGCTTCGGCTGTTGGCAAGCGGTCTGCTCTCCCCGCCAAGCACACTTACCTTCTCTGACACCAGCTGAGCCACGGGACTTGTCGCTGAAATGTGGCGGAAGTGATGCGTGTCACCGCAAGGTGGGAGATTTCAGTGGCAACACAGTGTTTTGCTTCATTCCGAGGCCGGGGGGCCATCGTGTCACCATGGATTCCACAGTGAAGACAATACAATGGAATCCCCGGTTGACGTCGGTGAAGGTAAGGAGCCAACGAGAAATAACCTTTATCGTAAGTCGCCGAAATGTGGGGGCTGTTTATCACCGCAGCCTAACCTAGACTTTGCTGACCGATACACAGACCTCAAGCCAACAAGACGCCACCTCGTCTGACGCTGCAGTCTCATCTCTAACCACTCTCCCTCCAGCTCTGTGTCTAGGCCCAGCCCATTCCCACATGCTGGCCTTTGCCCCTCTGTTCCCTTTCCTTTGCAGGTTCGTGTCTCCCCTGTGTGAATGAGCAAATGCATGAAAGTGTCTCCGTCAGCAGCCCAAACATAGCCTCCTTAGAGAGTCTCCCTAGGCCGCCGAATCCACACACTCTGTCCTCCCGGTGCCACTTCGGGGAATCCATTCCAGTGGGATCATTAGAATTGTAGAAAAGAGAAGCACAACACAGTTTTGTAGCTTGGCCCTGGGCTTCCCTACGCTCTTTTTTTTTATCACTATCTGAAATTGTCTTGTTAATTTGTTCCTTCTCCTATTATCTGTCTTTCCCACGAAAATGTGAATTGCATGAATGTGTATGAGTGTCACATGGTTGGTTCTCAGTCTCTGTCTGGAAGAGATGAACTGTGTGTGTGTGTGTGTGTGTGTGTGTGTGTGTTGAATGAATAAATGGGAAACGCTCCGGGCGGCAGGGTTTAGCGGACCGGGTCAAGTGTGCAGCTTTGCACACGCCGGGTTTGTGGTCCCCAAGACCTAGTCTGAGCAGACACGTTAGTTCGCCGTATGGGTTGGGGCAGGTGCCAGTGGGTGCCACTGACCTGTGATGGCTCTGGAACCCTGAGAAGAGATGAGGTCAACTGGCATCTGAGGACAGAGAAGCCCATGGGCCTGACATCAGTTTTCCCAACCTGTGGTTTGGGCTTCTTGCCAGTTGTGTCCTTGCCCACCTTCCACCCTTGTGTGTGTCCTTCTTCCACCCACGTTTTCCTCCAAGTGCACTTACTATAAGCAAGCAACTGCTTATTTTTTTTTCAAAATATGATCTAAGTCTTATTTTTTAAATTATGGTATCCAAATAATTCTTTTTCACTCATTCTTGCCATGTGGCTTGACACTTACTCTCTTTGGGGACTCATAGTTCTCTTCATTTTGTATCTTTTTGATAGATTTGTAGGTAGATAGATAGATAGATAGACAGATAATAGATGGGTAGATAGATGATAGATAGATAGATGATGGATAGGTAGATAGATAGGTAGGTAGATGGAGAGCTAGATAGATAATAGATAGATGATTGATAGTTAGATGATAGATAATAGATAGATAGATAGATAGATAGATAGATAGATGATAGATAATAGATGATAGATAGATAGATAGATGATGGATAGGTAGGTAGATAGGTAGGTAGATGGATAGATAGATAGATAATAGATAGATGATTGATAGTTAGATGATAGATAATAGATAGATAGATAGATAGATAGATGATAGATAATAGATGACAGATAGATAGATAGATAGATAGATGATAGCATGAGAGGGAGAGAGATGTGTATGCATATTTTTATATATGTGTTTTTGTTCTTTCTCTTGTATTTCAAAGAGGAGACATTCTGTTCTTCATTCAGTTAGCCTTTACTTTTAGGTTGACAGAGCTGTGTTTCACCCGTCTTGCTTTAATTTCCAGAGTTAAAAATAAACTGACGATAACTCCCGACTACAACCAACCCATGGAAACAATGGCCATTCCTTACTTTCATACCTTGATCTTTGTTAATATAATCTGAGGCTATAAACTCACAGTATTACTGTAATAATGGTTTTGCTTATTTTCCATAGAAATCTTTTGCAAAAATTGATTAGATCCTTTACATGAGAATTGGCAACAGTATTCCTAACAATCACTTGGGCCTCGATCCAACTCCATTAAGAGCGCAGCGGACTTTCCTTCCGGTCTGTGGCGGTTTTCTGTTACCTCATGTTCTGGGGCTCTTGCAAATGTCCCCCTCCCGCCCTGTGTCTCTGTGTCTCTATCTCTGCCTCTCTATCTCTGTCTCTCTGTGTCTCGAGGTCTCTATCCTTCTGTGTGGCTCTCTGTCTCTATCTCTCTCTTCTCTTTGTGTGTGTCTGTCTCTCTGTCTCTGCCTCTGTGCTTCTGTCTGTCCACCTCTGTCTCTCTGTATGTCTCTGTCTCTGGGTCTGTCTGTCTCTCCGTCTCTGCCTCCGTTTCTCCCCTTCCCTTCCGGCCCTCACTGCGCTCATGTTGTGTAGCTTGTGCTCCCTCTTGTGGTGTAACTGATAACTGAGCACCTTGACCGTGATGGCAGAGTCCCTCCCGTTCAGGGCTGACCCTTGTGAGGACAGGGGTTCCTGCTCTTTGCTCTCCCGCCCTGCCCAGGGACGCTGTCTGCACCCTCCACTCTTTGCAGACCCTCAAGAACGGAAAACACGCTGGAGACTGTCGAGATCAAGAAATGTGTTAGGACAGAGTTTTACAAGGAATGAGTTGTGGGTTATATATTTACGCATGGATCCGCGACCTGAAAACTCTATTTAAATTTTTCATTATCCTCCACACTAATTATAACGTACTTTTGCAAGTATATTATACGTGCCTTTGAACTTGGATATCTTACACTGTCAAGTGATTTAGTTAATCTTCATGAGCTCGTTAAAAATAACCATAATTTGTGTCATTTGTTCAGACATACCAAAGCCGAGTACTACATTCGAATGTGTGTGTTTCACTTACTGCATTTTAAACCCAAGATGGGAACAATTTCTTTGTATTCCCTATGAAATTTCAAGACACTGCCTGGAACCGGCCGTCTAAAGCTGCCGGAGGAAGGCACGGCCAAGCGCGTTGATCTCACACCCTTGACGACAATCCTACTGGCGATCAGAAGGCGCAGAAGTTTAGGCGAAAATGCTCTATGGCCGTTGATCTCGCAGGTGTTTGTGAGGACGAAATCATTAAGACTATGTCTTTGAAGATGTTCGACACCTGCATGATGAAAAACAAACCGCGCTACATGGAATCATACTAAGGAAATACTCGTCTTAGAATTTAAATCGAGCTCCCAAGACCCACCTTCTAATGAGGCGGTTCCTTCGATGGCATCCCTGGCAGGGGGCAGACAGACTTCAACCAAATCAGACAGGTTTGGGTTTGCAAGGAACACAAGGGGACCGGCTGGCTTACCTGTGCGGGGACCCGCGAGCTCCCTGTCCCATGTCCACCCCGGGGTGCATGAGGGGGTGGGTGAGAAGGTGGATGGCGGCCAGCTGTTTGGGCTGTTAGGGATCTGGGCCAGCCCTTCGTGGGCCCCAGGAGGATGCTACCCATCCGTCCAGGCCCGTCTTCCCAGGGCATACACCAACAGCTACAACAGGTGATGCCACACGGACGTGAAGCTGTTCACTGTCCTCTGTGACTGACCAGCCTTTGCTAGAGGCGGCCGGAGACACCACCGGCCTGAGGAACCGTGGGGCCCGCAGGCTCACAGAACTTTCCTACGATGCCATGTTCCTCTTCACAGCACAATTCTTGCTGCAGCACAAAGGCCTCCCGGACCCCGGCCCAGGTTTCCCTTCGACCCGGCTAATCTGGCAGCCGCCCCCTTCACGATGGGCACCCACGTGCATGTGACTCTTCTCAGTTCTGATGCTATTATTGTAAAGTGGGGGGGGGGTCTGTGCCCAGATGGGAGGGGGGGAGCAAGCAGCCGTGGCCTCCAGTCGGCTGTCCCTGCAGCTCACTTCTGCTTCCCCTAGTGACTGAAAGAGTTCAGCTCTGCCTGTTTTCTCGAACTCTTTTCTCTCTCCTACCCCGAAAGGTTGGTGGCCCTCTCCTCAAGTTCTGTCTGACCAGCGGGTGTCCTGCCAACCTTAACCACTGAGTTCCCTGACACCTTCCATTCTTCCTTCTCACCAGTACCCCCCAGTCAGAGCCAACAGCGAAAAGCTTCGAGGTAAGGGGCTTCGAGCAAGCTCTGGTCAAGCAACCCGGGGACCCTAGTGGCCACTTTGTGTGCCAACTGGCCAGGTTCTTCCCAATGGTAAGGGACACTCGTCTCTCTCAGCACCATTCAGGTGCCCAAGTGGAAACCGGAGTCTGTTGGAGGTGGGAGGGGGTCTACATGCTGGGGAGGCATCCACAAGTGACCCCTCTATCTCCTCCTTCTAGAAAGTTTCCAGTGATGAAAACCCCACTGCCTGAGGGCCTCCCCATGGGTGGTTGGCTCTCATTGGCACAAGCCTGGGAACCAGACTTAGCAGGTCATGATGTTGGGTACATTTCTTGCCTGCTCTGGCCTCAGTTGTCCTCTTTGGAAAATGGGGATAATAATAGTTCCCACCTCACAGCATTGCCGTGAGGTTTAAATGGGATGTCATAATCAAGTACCTGCATTGGAGGGGGTCATCTAGAGGACATGACATCAGTTGACCGGTAAGCTGGACCCGGGCAGCCGGAGTCTCCCAGCCCCCCAGGCTGTGCATTCCACTTGCTTTCTTCACCCCCAGAAGCTTCTCCAAGGATCCAGCCTTAAGACTGTGATGTGTTGTCGAGACCATCCGGACCGTACACGTGATCGAACCCAGTGAAGGTCTTTATGTGAGCTTTCAAGATACTGGTGGGCAGGTGCAGAGATCTACGCCCCCTACAGTCATGCAAGACAAGCCCCGTGTGCATATTTCCTTATTACCCCCGTCACCCACCGATTCCGAGCGGCCTGCTTCTCTCCTCTCTCCCTGCCCTCCATGTTGGGGGGCCACTTCCAGAATTTGCCCCCGGGAGCTCCTGAGGATGCCAGCCAACAATGGATGAGCCGGCCAGGAGACTGAAGAAATGGGTCTTGGGAAAGAGGCGTCTCCTGGGGAAATCTCGAGTTGGCCGTCGACCTCCGTGTAGGGCCCGTAGGCCCATGCTTGTGGACCGCCATGAGCACGGAGATGCCCGGTATCCACTGGCTGGTTCCATGCGCTTCTTGGAGCCACTGCTCCGAGCGCTCAGTGGCAGAGAAGAGCGTCGATGGCAGCGTGGCGGGCCTCCGAAGCTTAACTAGAGGCTGAAGGTCTAGTTAGAAGGTTGGGAGAAGAGCTGAGGCTGGAGAAGGGCGTGCGGTGCCCACTGCTCTGCTGGCTCTGGGGCTGGCAGACAAGGTGAGAGCAGGAGAATACAATGGAGACCTTCCCGTGCCATGTGTGAAGCTAGGAGCATGCGAGCCGCCATGGATCAAGGTCAGAGCGCTGGTGAGAAGGCCTGCTTGGGACACTGGCAGGTGGGATCCCAGGGGAAATGAGCAGAGCGAAGAGGAGGGTGTTGTAGTGACGGACAGTGAGACGGATGAAGCGTCCCCATGCTGTCCGACCCCTAATATAAAGGGAAATTATAAATAGCCATTACCCCTCAAAACTCTTAGGGGAAAGCTCACATTCTTTCTCTGTCCCTTGAGGTTTTCATTTTTATGTATTTATTTTAAACCGTATCACATTATGTTATATGATATTATTTACTCTTTAAATGTTCACTTTATTTGTGAGAGAGAGAGAGAGAGAGAGAGAGTGTGTGTGCAAGCAGGGGAGGGGCAGAGAGAGAGAGAGAGAGAAACAGAGGATCTGAAGCAGGCTCTGTGTTAACAGCACAGAGCCCGATATGGGGCTCAAACTCACAAACAGTGAGATCATGACCTGAGCCAAAGTCAGATGCTTAACCAACTGAGCCACCCGAGTGCCCCAAGGTTTTTATTTTTTAAGTTTGTAAAGTGTATTTATTTATTTTGAGAGGCAGCAAGCAGAGAAGGGGCAGAGAGAGAGAGAGAGAGGGAGAGAGGATCCCAAGCGGGCTGCATGCTGTCAGCACAGAACCCGATGTGGGGCTCGATCCCACAAATCATGACATCATGACCCGAGCCGAACTCAAGAGTCAGACGCTTAACCGACTGAACCACCCAGGAGCCTCCGTCCCTTGAGGTTTTGAATCTCTCCAGTACCAGAGAGCATGATGGCCACACATACCCTACAAGGTCCAAGTGCGAGTCTCTATTGGTGAATTCTGCCTCTGGGTGAGAGAAACCACCAAGTGCAAGTTCCCGGGAAGTGCTTCCTGGGAACCAATAAGCCTGACGCCCCCGTGGAGGGTGGTGACCGTCAAACAAGGTGAACTGCGCACATAAGGAGACGGGGGGTGGGGGGACCATCCAAGAACTGTACCGAGTGGGCACTTGACGCCCTGCCCGAAGTGCTTTCAACAGCCTGGTACGGCTGGTGAAAGAGCCAGACGGCTCATGGTGGATGACGGCAGACCACCGGGAACTGAACAAGGTGGTGCCCCCACCCATGTGGCCGTACCCAACGTGGCCGCCATCTTGGATGCCTCGGCCACGGTCCCCGGAGTGCGTCACGCCGGGCTGGACTCAGCAAGTGCATTTTTTAGTGTATGAGTTACTGGGCAGCGAATACTCATCACTGAGCCAGAAGATCGATTTGCCCGCGTGTAGGAAGGGCAGGGATGGACCTCTCCAGGGCTTCCCCAAGGTCACCTGCACTGCCCTACTATTACGTCACGGGGTGGTAGCCCAAGGCCTGTTTCTGTGCATCCCCCACCTCAGTGAAATGGGCCCATTATGCCGATGACATCACGTCGACACGTGAAGACCTGCTTCTGCTACCGCACACCCTGCAGGCTTTGCCGGAACATCTGGGAGCTAGAGGATGGGTGTGAGCCCACAGAAAATTCAAGGCCCGGGGACGGCTGTGAAGTTTTCGGAAGTCATCTGTTGGGGCCAGGCTCGTGATGTCTCAGAAGCTGTGATGGATAAGGTACGAGTGGAACCAACCCCAAGCAGGTGAAGGAGGTGCAAGCCTTTGGAGGGACTTGGGGGTTGGAGGACTTGCATTCCCCACCTGGCACCTGCCTCTGTCCCTCCTACCGCCCGATAAAGGCTTTGCGTGGGACTGAGGATCAGAGCAGCAAGTTTCGCTTGGGGACGCAAACACCGCTAACGAAGCAGGTTAAGTCTCTGGGCGTCTCCCAAGTGGAGCTCCCACACGGCGGATGTGTTGGAGACGCTGTGACAGAGACAAAGAAGGAGACGGCGCCCTAGGATTTGGGCCCCAGCTCTGGAAGGGGTAGAAGCCCGATAAGCCCCACAGAGCCACATGCTCCTGGTGAAGCATCTCAGGCAAGAAGCAGCCGGTGGGCTGAACTCTGAGCTCTTCGGCGTGATTCCTCCGCCAGAACCCTCAACATCTGCACAAAGGCCTTAACCGGGTCCAGTCATGTATAACGTCCAGATGGTCTTGACAATGCACCACTATCTGAAGGCCGTATCCTTTGAGAAGCTTCTGGAAGTGGGGAAAGCCAGTGAAATGCACATTGCAGGGCCGGGGGATGGAGGGTGGGGCTGGGAGCCTCCGACCGTCCGGGTCCAGCTTGTGGGCCAAGTGGTTCTATAAAGATGCCTTGGGCATCCGGCTTCTCCCAAGCTTTCCAACCTGTCACCTCGCAAGCCAGACTGCCACCCTTGGGGATTCGAGAAACCAAGTACCCCGTATGGAAGTCCTCATCGACTAGACTTGTGATCAGGATCACATGTCAAAGGTCATGGTGGACAGACTGGGCAATACAATGTGACACTGAAGGGAGATTCCAGCTCCCCTCTAACCCTCGAGCAGCAGGGTGGGTGGAAGGAAAGAAAGGAGGATTAAAGCAGCGGGTTCAATTAGTAACAGATACAGCTACCTTGGCCGGCTGGACTGAAGCACCGTCTCAGGCTTTAATACATTTCGATGATCAGAGCCTACTGCCCCAGATGGCGGACTGGGGACTCTTGGAGATGCATCCGCCACCTCGAAGGTGTGGAAGTCAGCCAGCCACGGCCCCGACTCTCACCGCGGATCCGTGCCCCGTCCTGCTGAGAACACCCCGCCCGGGAGAGGTATTAGCTAAGAGGAACTTCCAAGCCAACAATACTGCGCTTACTCAGGAAGCCATTATCTTCCTTGATATTTCTCCCCAAACGTCCCTCTTTCTAGCCTGCAGTCATCAATTCTGTTTCTGAGGCATGAGAGGCACAGAACCTGGGGCCCTTGCGTCTACATGTCAGGCATCAGAAGGCAGATCTTAACCTCTCCCCGGATTCCTCTTGTCCACCAAGACAAACGGGCAATAAAGCAATCAAAAGCATTTATCTGGGCTGCCGGTGATCGCGATCCGGGAGAAACAGGGCAGACGGAAATCCAAGGCGCGCGACGAATGGCAAGCCAGGAGTGCAGGCTTGCAAAGGCAAATACCGCAAGGTTACATAACTCGTTTTGAAATCGTTAGGATCGGTGCCCGCAGAGTTTAAAAACTGACTGTCGGCCGCACCGTCGGCTATTCAGCTAACAGGTGCTACCTTATCTCTATTTCAGTCCAGAACAGAAGACTGTGTTCCGGGCGGTGGCCGAGGTGCAATGGACAAGCTGCAACTGACAAACGTCAACGTCCGCGGTGTGACAAAAAGCGAGACAGGACAGGGGACGGGCCCGGCTCCACCCTACCCTGCGGGACTCCCTGCGCAATGCCTCCTCTGCTTTGGAATCTGCTTACACGTCTGCCAGGTCCGACTCACCCCCTCCTGAACCTTTCTAGAGATCTTTTCAGCCTCCTTACGCTTCTGGTCCCCTCAGCCCTGCCCTCGATGTCCCCCTCCCCAAACCCTACCCCCCAGAGCCTACCGTCCTCCCACCCCCCATGACACCACCGTCCTCAGAGCCTGATTCAGATGGCACCTCCTCCAGCCGAGCCTGGGTCCCTCCTTGTGGCCACTTCGAGACCAAGAATCAACCAACACCCGTGTGCTGGTTTCTCCCCGCACAGGGGGAACATCTCGAGGGCAGAAACTTCCTTCTCCAGCAGTTTCTCCCGCTGTCTAGCAGAGCCTCTGGCACGCGGGACACGTCATCAGTGTTTACAGAATGAAGGAACCAGCGCTGATGCACTAGATGTGGCCCGAGAAACGCAGAGAAAGCGCCAGGTCCCCTGATCTGGGCAGCTGGGTCCTCCGGCCAGGAAGCCAGCACAGAGCTCAGGTTCACCGAGCACACACACGCACCTCCTGTTGTGCGCACGTAGAGAGAGGCTGAGAATCGTTGTGAAATGCTTATTGCTTCCTATGTTTCATTTGTTATCGCAACAAAGGAGGGGAAAAAATGTGCAACCACGCAGGTAACTGCGGGGCTGCCCATTCTTTCTGATCCGCAAACTTTAGCTGTAAACACACCGGGTGGGTTGTAGGTTTCTCCGAGTGTTCCAGAAAGGTCTCATGGAAGGGCTTTGAAAATATCACATTTGATGTCAAGAAATCTATGTAGGCAAGAAGGATGACTAAGAACAGGGGCAGCGTCAGAGGTGACCCTCATGGCACAGACTCATTAGAGTTCTCCTTCTTCCCTACTTCTGGCTTCTCACCCTTGCGAAGAAACTCTCCACTCATCCTGGGGATGAAAGCTAATAATTGGAAGGGAAAAAAAAAAAGGGGAAATCCAAAAAAGGTTTTTTTTTGGAGGCCTGTCCAAAAAAGGCCTGTGCAGGTGGATTTTACTAAGTAAGAGTCAGCTACTTGTGTTTTTGCCCTCAGGATTCCCAAAATTCTAAAGATCTGTGTGTCAAGAGGCAGGGATGGGAATGAGAAAGAGTCTTGGGAAACCAAATGAAAATAAGAAAGGTTGTCCCCTCTTCTGCCAAAATAAAGGGGGAGGAGGAGGGGGAGGAGGAGGAAGGAGAAGAAGAAAAAGAAATATTTTTAAGACTCATCATGTTTGGAAAATCACCAGAGTCCACACCCGTGCTTCCCTAGAGAAAAGGGGGTGAGAAACGCAGAAATACCACAGAAAAATCAGAAAATACAGATCGACAAAAAAATAGCCCCCAAGTGACTCCCATATTACGACTACAAATATAATTCATCATCACCCTTCAGAATGTCTTCCTGCCCGTGCAGATACTCAAGATGCTTTGGTTTATTAGACGCGTAGGTAGAGCCCAAGCCACGCCCACTTTTCTGGCCCAACGGTAAAGTGCGACAGTCTCACGTGTCGATAAATCCAGACCCAGTCACTTGGGTTTCCCCAGTGCAGTTTCCGAGTCTTGTCGTCATTACCCCGTGGCTCTGTCCTGTACAAGTTCATTTATGTTCTCAGATAGATTTCAGCCGGCCCGTAAGCGGAGAGGCGTCTGCAATCGGTGCGCCCACGCTCACGGGGCAGGAAAGTGGCCGGTCGCAGAGACCCCTGCACGGCGGGGACAGAGCAGCCAGGGTGAACGCTGGCTCCCCTCTGCCACCAGAGTGACGGTCCTGCACGTCTGAGGCTGCGTGGACTTGCTGGGGACAGCTGCCTCCACGTGAGGACTCTCTGAGGAGGAGGGGACCGTGATCACGATGGTCTCCCAGGGGGCGGGTCAGAGCCAAACGCTGCATCCGGAGACCCCTGTTCTGCTGAATGGTTGGAGGTGGTGGAGACTGCCCTCCGCTCATATGCCACACCTTCATTCACTTGGTCCCTCCATCCACAAAAGTGAATGACACTGATGGCCACGTGCTGTGGGACACCGTGCATGTGAGAGTGAACGGGGCAGAAGGCGTGCCCCAGGTTAGCGATCGCAGGAGAAGGGCCAGGTCTCCAGGGAGTCTTGAAGAGTGACTCAGCCCCTCCCAGGAGGGTGACGACCAGAACGCAGAGGAAAGGGATTTCCCTTACATTTCCAGCCGGTCCACACTCCTCCTCCCAGCCTACAAGACCCTCCCACCCAGCTTCCTTCATCCTGTCCGCTTTCCCTCAGCCACGCGCCTTTCGGGACACCGTCTGATCTGCTGCCTTCCTGCCCAGTGGGACAGCCCAGTCTGCCCTTCCCATGACAGCCCCTACCACCCCCTGGTGGGGAGGGAGGTACAGGGGGAGCAGAGAACCAGGGTAGCACTGAGTCTCGCGGGACACCCTGAGGGGGTCAGAACTCCCAGCCAACCACACGAGCAGAATCCTCCTCATGCAGGGGGTGGACCCCAGTTCCCAGAGCTCTCTGGCCCTGCTTGTCAAGCTCTGCCAACTGACTCTGATGGCTTCTTGCCGACCTAGCCGGATTGCATCTGTCACTGATGGTCATGTGTGACTGGTTCAGTCCATTTGAGGAAAAGAGAACCCCATTAGGTGAATGTCACTGGTCTGCTTTGTGATAAAACCACTTTTTAAATCTCTATGATTACGTCTCTCTCTCTGGCCACTGAAAGGTGAGTATATTCAATGCTAATGGTTGTGACAGAAAGGATCTGTCTTTAGGATGGTTGCCATTATTTAGAGCAGTCGTGTGACTTGGGCAAAATCCAACAGTGCCTGAGATGTTATTAAAAAGGAAACAAAAACCTAGTTCCTGTTACTCAGGAGCTGTAGGACACTTACAATCTATTTCACCTTGTGGAATACTGGAATAAATCGTCCAAAAGGCAGTAGGTGTAGGTTCAGATTTTAGACTTTAAATAATGATGAGAAGGAAATCACAGCTCTTCATAGTAGCTTAGTACTTGTCGTGTGCCATGTGATGTCTACAACAGGCCTGATTGTCACGGAAACTGAGGGCAGAGCGCTCTCTTTATTGACTTGGGAGAGAACATTGAAGCCGATGATGAATTTAAGTCTACACGGGCCTGGCCTGTGCCCTCTCCAGAGGCCTGCACAGCCCCTCCCGGGGATGACGCACAAAGAATCGATGGCAGGGTTGGTCGAGGAGCTCATGGCCGAGTCTCACGGGACTGAGTATGATTTTGAAGAGGAGTACTTCACTTTTATTAATCACCAACCATGTTCGACTTCTAGTCTTATTAACCGTATCTACTTAATCAGGAAATCCAGACTGCCTAGGTTCAGACCCGAGCCGCAGCGCTCACTGGCTGTGGGCAATATGAGGGCCACTTTACCTCCCTAAGGACTCAGGTTTTCCACCTGGAGAATGGGAATGCTCATAGATGTCCTGCGAACACCCTAATTCAAGTACGGTATGTTATGTAATGTCTGTACCTAGCCATCAGTTAACTAATATTAGCTACTGTCATTTAATTCTGTTTAATAATTATTGTGAGGGAGGCAGGAAGATACTAGGTATGAGTTGAATGATGTCACTTCTCTGACCAGAGCCCTCCAGTGGCTTTCCATCTCACTCAGGCTAAAAGCCAAGGTCCTGAAAATCACTTGTAAGGCCGCTACCTGATCTGGTGCCTGGTCAATCTCATCTCTTACTAATCGTACCTGCACTCACCACCCCTAGCCATTTGACCCTCCCTAGTGTCCTTGAACATGCCAGGTTCACGTTCACTCACCACCCCTAGCCATTTGACCCTCCCTAGTGTCCTTGAACATGCCAGGTGTGTACTCACCTCAGGGCCTTTGCACTTGCCGCTCCTTCTTTCTGGAATGTTCTTTCCCATATCACCGGTGGGCTCACTTCCTCACCACCTCCAAGTCTTTCCTCAAAGGTCGTCTTCTCTGTGAATCTTTTCTTGATGATTCTTTTTAAAATTATAATATCTTAACATCTTGTCTCTCTCCTCCTAGCTTTTTTTTTCACAGAAAGTTTCACTATCTGCCATATTCCCTAGTAGCGGGAGACCATGGCATGCTGCCCAGTGGTCTTCAGAGCTGGCTTTAGTGTGAGGGTTGCAGAGTGTGTTAGTTTTCTAGCGCTGTGTAAAAAAGCTGCCCCTAAAACTTCGTAGCTAAAAACAATATACATTTATCATCTCATAGCTCCCATGGCTCAAGACTTTGGAGGTTGCTTAGCTAGATGGCTCTGGGCTCAGAGTCTCTCCTGAGGCTTCAGTCAAGGGTTTGGCCAGGTCTGTGGTCATCTCAAGGATTTGATTGTAAGATGGTTCACTGACACAGCTTGGCCAACCTCAGTTCCTTGTTGGCCAGGGGCAGACGACCTCAGTTCCTCATCATGTGGGCCTCTGTGTAGAGTTGCTTGGGTTTCCTCCTAACATGGTGGTTGCCCATCTCCAGAGAGAGTGATCCCAGATACACATGAAGGCACAAGCTACAATGTCTTTTATGATCCAGCCTTGGAAGTCACATGCCATCACTTCTGCCATCGGCAGAAGTTTGCACAAACCAATCCTGACAGAGTTTGGGAGAGGACTATACAACGTTAAGATATTAAAGGGGGTGCCTGGGTGGCTCAGTCGGTTGAGCATCCAACTTCGGCTCTGGTCATGATCTCATGGTTTGTGGGTTCGAGCCCCATGTCAGGCTCGGAGCTGACAGCTCGGAGCCTGGAGCCTGCTTCAGATTCTGTGTCTCCCTCTCTCTCTGCCCCTCCCCTGCTCACACTGTGCCTCTCTGCCCCTCAAAAATAAATAAATGCAAAAAAAAATTTTTTAAAGATATTAAAAATCAAGGATAGGATGATTGGAAGCCATCTTGGAAGTCGGCTTCCACAGGGTCATTCTTCTTAGATTCAAAACTTTACTTCAACAGGGGAAAGTTATTTGATATTTCTAGATCTCTGGATCTCATCCACTAAATACTAGTTCTAAAACAGTATTTAATAGTGTTTCTGGGAGGATTAAATAAAATAGCCTATTATTTCAGAAACATGTCTGGAACATAGCAAGTGAGCAAAAAATAGCTATGCTCTTCAGTACAAGTTGCAGGCACAAAAATATTTTACACAGCGAAAGCAAAATTAGATTGTTCTCTAGAAAGCTCACTCTGGCTGCAAAATTGAGAATGGATTGGAGTGCCCAACTTAAAGGAAGGGGACCTGGGAGAGGTTCTCATGCTATGGACCAAGATGGGGACATTCAAATAAATGGAAGTGGATAGATTAAAGGGCATTTTAGAATTCATCTTAATTTGCAATATACATAGCATAAGTCATCAATTCCTGACAGATCTGGAATTGGTCACTGATCCATTGACCTGGTTAAGTGAAGTTATACAACCCAATTTGCCATTCTTTAAAGGAACTGCTCTCTTATTCTACTTTGCTGTGGGTTTGTCCCTATGAGGGAGTGGGGTAGGTTGGACTATTCCCAAGTGTTTACCTTCCTGTAGAAAACTACAAGTCCTGTTGGGCTTGGCCATGTGACTTGATCAAGGCATGCGGCACATGCATGCTTCTTGTCAGATCTCTTGATTTTTTTTTCCTTCTGCCAAGAAATCAACATGAAGCTGTTTCCTCAGGCATTTTAGGATGAGGAAGATAGGTGGAGTGGAGCCATAGCTCTGCAGCCAACCAACGTGTAACTAAATGAGAAACAAATCTTTGTAGTTACAAGCCCTACAATGTGAAGGAGTGTTTGTTACACAGCATAACTAGCACTAGCTAAGTAATACAAGGGAAACTCTTATTCCCCTAGCTTTCTATGAGAAAACTTTTTCTCTACTATTCAGAGGAAACACACACAGTCTCTCTCTCTCTCTCTCTCTCACACACACACACACACACACACACACACTTTATATCTGCAATGTCTAGTCTGAATGATGAGCCTGGGGAAATTTGGAGACCCCTTGGGAATGTTGACCGTGGGAAAGAGCCACCCCAAACAACCAAGAGCATCATAAGCTTTAGTTTCTACGCAGAAAACAAATCCAACAGGGCCTGCTTCTGTTAGGCTCAATCAGATCTCTGCTCATTTTTGTTCCAGCTCTTCTGCCTGTGCTTGAAGAATTGGTTTACGTAATGAGGTCTCGAGTTCTAGACTAAAAAAACAACGTGAGGGCTCTCCCATGCAGCTTTATCAATAATATCAATGCAATGTTCTGATTCCTTGTGTCTGCTCTCAGTCAATTGAGAACCTGGAAAGAAGGTGGTATGCTCATTCGTTAGCATCTCCAATAATTTCCCGAAGAACAAATTCCCAGATTTGATTCTTCCAAAAATTATCTTTTTGGTCTTCCCAAATTAGGGGTCAAGATGTAAATGAACCTCTTCTGAGTGGCCTTCACCTCTCCTTACATCTGAAGTCAGGCTGCAACTTGACTTGCCCAGAACATGCTGAGTAAGCCCTGCTGTCTGCTCAGTTTTACAACAAAGGACCTCATTTACTAACTCAAAACAGTGCGATGTAGTGCGAGAGCCTTTGGCAACTGAAGATAGGAGTTTGGATCCTCTTCTTATAGGTGACCAGCTGTGTGACCTGAACACATTGCTGATTATCTCAGAGCCTCAGTTTACCTATCTGCAAACCAGGGTAAGGGTAGTCTCTACATCCCTGGGGTGTTGCAAGTTTCGGACGAGATGCTGCTGTGAATCCAGTACACAATACTACATTGTATCGAGGATGGGCGTGGTAGAATCACCTAGAACTGGAGTAAACTGAGTCTTCCCCACCAGCCATTTCGCTGGAGACATGGTACCCTGAGTCCAGGCTGCACGTCCATGAAGTAAGAATAATTATTGAATGTCATCAAGCATTGTATGTAAAACCCAGAACATAAGTCAGTGCTTCCTGTTAAATTTGTGACCCTTCCTCGTGACCAGTGAGGCAGTAAAGTGAAGGATGTTTGCTGAAGGGCTGGATGAGAGATTCACAGAATAAGACCAGATCGCTCTTAAAAAACAGACAACCATATAGACCAGGGTTGGCGCACTACAGCCCAAGGACCAAATCCAGCCCACCGTCTGCTCTTCTAAATAAAGTTTTATTGGAACTTAGCCGTGTTCATCTATTTACATATTGTTACTGGCTGCTTTCCTGCTACGAAGGCAGAGTTGACTATGTGCAAATAGCACCAGACGGTCCTCCAAGCCTAAAGTATTTACTGTCTGGCCTTTTTGGGAAAAGTCCGCTGACCCCTGCTCTGGACAAGTAGAGGAGGACCACGCCGTAGGAGCAGGGAAGGACGCAGTATCGAGGGAGGCAACGAGAAGAACAATCAAACCGAGGCACGGACAGGGGCTGAGGTGGTATGGGAGAAAAGACAGGACAGGCACAACGGGCTGAGGGTGCAGGAGTCTTTGAGGTCCAGCGGGACGAGGTAATTGGGGATTACCGAATGGGGAGCCATTGTGGATTGCGGAACAGGGGAGAGAGCACACTTTCTGTCAACTCGGTGCAATTATTAGAGGGGTTTAGCAGAGATCGTCTGTTTCTCAGTCTGATGGGGGGGGTTCATTTAGACATAAACACACAGAACAGATGGGGAGCTGGCAAGACTGTTGCTTATTTGGAATGGGGTGTTGGCTTAAAGGGGGCAGCTGTGAGTTGTTTCCGTACTTAACTGGTGTGGGAGTTGTCTCCCCACAAAAGTGTAAGCGATTAAGTTGTTAGCCGCAAAACTCACAGTTGGCTAGAGCAGCTTCTGAATGTGTAACATATCAAGATATGAATAGGTGTTCCACCCAAAATGAGCCTCCTCTGATCTGCCTCCTGAAATGCTGCATGAAATCACCCAAAGTAAGGATGTTTTTGTCCCCAGGACTTCTCAGAGTCTGGAATGTACCAGAATATATTTTGATTTTTCTGGAGGGGCTCGAGGATGCTGTTTTTCTCAAATTTATTTCATTCTGTGTGTGTGTGTGCATGCGTGTGTGTGTCTGCAGTTTTCCAAATAATTTATGTACATGTTGATTTCTACATTTGTGAGCGGATTCAGCTTGATTAGCAATTTAAATGGAAATGTTCTAAATGCTACCAACTGGCACCTAATTTGCATTCCTTGTCGATGATCCATGGCCCTAACTCATAGCCCCGAAAATATTCCGGCTGTCACGTGGGAGGTCACATGCTAAGAGGCCTGACACTCTTTGGGGGATACAAATGATCGATGGACATCTTAGCGAGTCTAATCGGAAGGTCACGAGGCTTCTTGCGCGTGAAACAAAATTGGTAAGAGGGCTTGCCAGAGCTGGCTTCCATCCAACTGGAGATGGTCCTTCTAGGCCGCTCTTTCTGCATTAAGCGGTGTCCTGGTCATCTGCCATGCCGCGTCATGGGGCCGACTGGCTCTGTCACCCTCTATTTTCTTACCTGTCCTGTTGAATCGCTCAGAGCTCGTCTGAAATCCTTCCTGTCTTCGGATGCTGAACTTTCATTCCACCCCAGCTGTTAGCAGAACCCAGGTAATTTGAGCATTGGTTTCTTCTGCTGATATTGGCCTCGGGAGGGCCCCAGAGAGCCGGTCAGAGCCAAGACATCTGGTCAACCGGGGCCCCGCGGCGCTGCTGTGCTCGGGGGCTCAAAATGTTGAGCGAGGGCAAGACCCACGTGCCCGACTTCAGAGGGAGGCCGAGGCCACTCACTCTGCCCCGATGGCGGCTCTGTTGTCCGGGTGAGGGGAGGCGGGCTGGAAGCAGAGGAGGCTGTGGGTATTTCCGAGGGGCGGTGGGGGAGACCTTCCATAGACACCCTCGGAACGTCCGCCTTCGGAGCGAGATCACAGCCGCTGTCGACCTGCCAGGCACCATCGGTCAGTAAACCTGACTGTAAGCCACCGTGGAATCCTTCCGATGAATTCTCCCAGGCCCACCAGGGGCCAGCCCTTCGTGTCATAGCCACAGTTTCTCTGCTCGGATGGGCAGAGCCAAGGAGAAACGCTTGTTCTTGGATGAAGGTTTGTGACGGGGAAACAGAAGTTAGGCACAAGGGTCTGTAAGAATTGCCCGATTGGAGGAAGACGGCTCCAGGGAGGGGGAGGGGGGACGGGGAAGGGGCAGGACGGAACCTTCCGGGGGGGGTGTCGGCTGTGGGCACTGCTGGGGGAAAGCGGGGAGCTCTCCTCCCAGGCCCCGCACCTGGCCCTGGCCGAAGCCGGGTGCCAGACAGAGACCCGGAACCCTGAGACTGAACGGTCCTCACTCTGGAGTCTCTGCTTGGAACTGGGCACCGAGTCCTGCTGACACGAGAGACTCTCCTTGAACCCCCACTACTCCTCCCAGCTCCTCAGCCGAGGGTCCACCTCTGTTCTCGCCCGGGTTTCTGCCTCCTGCTCCCTGAGCCGAGACCCTAACGCCTCGTCAAGCCTTTTTGTCTTTCTGCTGAGGCCACTCGGCCCTGTCCTGTCGGCCGACCTAGTGCCCCCGGCCCGTAAAAACCAGAGACCCCGTGGGCACAAACGTCTGCCTCTCCAGCACGTACGCCTCTGGCTCTGTTTCTACTCCGTTCCAACCCAGAATAGGCCTCCTTGCCTCGCTTCCTGCCCTTCCTCCTCGGAGAGAGGCTTTGCTTGGCTCACCTCTTGGCCTCTGCCTCCAGCTGGTCTCCCGTGGAATTTCCACCTTCACCGTCCTAGCACGTCCCATAAGGATGAGGTACGAACTGTGGTTTTCCAGTCCCCCGTTGGGGGCCTGTGACAAGGCGGTGTGACGCGGCTGGAGCTCCGTGGCTTGGGAAGCCGCATGAACAGATCTCACCCCTGCTTCTCCTGCTTACCGAGCATGGCATCAGGTGACCTCTTTTGCCCGCTGTGCTCCCGTTTCTGGAAAACTGAAAAATAAAGCCCTGTTTGCATACTTCACAGACTTGTTATGGGGATAAAATGAAATTCTATAAGCGAACTGGAAAGCATGCTGTAAATATTCATCAGTTATATGGATAAAGAAATTGATGGGGCGCCTGGGTAGCTCAGTCGGTTGAGCATCCGGCTCTTGGTTTTGGCTCAGGTCACCATCTCACGGCTTCATGGGTTCGAGCCCCGCACCAGGCTCTGTGCTGGCGGCGCGGACCCTCGCTTCGGATTCTCTCTCTCTCCTCTCTTTCCGCCCCTCCCGCACTCGCACTGTCTCTGTCTCTGTCTCCAAAAAATAAATAAACTTAAAAAAAAAAACGAAAGAAAGAAATTGATGGCAGTCAGCTGCCCCAGTGGCAGAATGAAGTCATGCCAAACCTTGGGTCTTCGGGTTTGCAGAAGTTAGGGAAATTTAGAGACCTTTGGGGATGCACAGCCCAGGGGGGATACAGGTGTCAGCATGAGACGTGGCCATGGGCAGAGGGCCCAGGAGAGCCCCTGGGGTCAGAGGGCCCAGGAGAGCCCCCAGGAAGCACCCGCAATATCAGGCCTGAGCTGCCTGTCCGAACCAACCTTGTCGGTCTCTTCTGTTCCCATAATGAATGGAAAACGCGTAAGTGGCCTCAGTGGGGACCTCACCGGCTTTGGCCAACCAAAGTCAGTCTGGTTCTGACCGTGCCAGAGGATGACAACGGGAGACCAGGGGCTGCTGAGTGAAGGCTGGTAGGGGGGGAACAGGTACAGACAGGTGACCGTGCCCCGGGCTAGAGAAGACTGCTACAGGTTTGCTCAGCTTGTACTGAGAAGCCAGCTCAGTCCTCCCGGGAGGGGGGGGGGGCATGCACAAGGCTGTGTGAGAGTCAGACTGGCGCTCTAGGCGGGTGTCTTGGGGCAGCGTGAAGACTGCGTCAAGCGTCCTAGAGTGGGGGGCAGTGCCTGGGTGGCTCAGTCGGTTAAGCGTCCGACTTCAGCTCAGGTCACGATCTCAGAGTTGGTGGGTTCGAGCCCCGCGTTGGGCTCTGTGCTGACAGCTCGGAGCCTGGAGCCTGCTTCGGATTCTGTGTCTCCCTCTCTCTCTGCCCCTCCCTTGTTCGTACTTGGTCTCTCTATAAAAAGAAAGAAAGAAAGAAAGAAAGAAAGAAAGAAAGAAAGAAACGTTTAAAAAAACAATAAAAAAAAAAGAAGGTCCTAGAGGGCAGGACAGAGACCTGTCCTGTTAGGACGCTGTAGCCCCAGGAAGAAGCCATGGCATGAACCAGAGAGTGCCAATGGAAGTGGAAGACAAATAGAGCAATTATAGGAATATTTAGAGGCAGGACGGAGCAGAGTTTAGGAGTTGAGGGACGTGGAAGATGAGGCAAAGGAGCGACCAGAGAATGCTTTTCTGACTTCTGCCTTAGGCTTCAAACAGGTGAGGGGCGGGGTGGGATCGGAGGTCGAGGAAGGACAGGAGCTTTAGGTGAAGGTGACAAATTCCATCTTGCGTGGGTTGAGTTAGATACTCGTGGACATCCCGGCTGAAGTGTGGAATAAGAAGTTACACAAACAGGGAAGAAGTCTGAACGCACGACCTGCATGGTGGTCATCAGCATACATGCGTGTCACCGTTAAAGCCAAGGACGCGGATGGGATCTCCCAAGAAAAGTACATAGAATGAATAAAGCACAAGTCAAAAGGGGAATCCTTTACCTACTTTTTTTTTTTACTGAAACAGGTTTTCAACAATTTCAAAGTATTCTGTCTTTTTAAAAACATTAAAAACTTTTTTTTTTACATTTATTTATTTTTGAGAGACAGAGCGTGAGAGGGGGAGGGGCAGAGAGAGAGGGAGACACAGAATCCGAAGCAGGCTCCAGGCTCCGAGCTGTCAGCACAGAGCCCGACGCGGGGCTCGAACCCACGAACCGTGAGATCATGTCCTGAGCTGAAGTCGGATGCTTCACTGAGCCACCCAGATGCCCCAAAATATCTTTTAAGTTTATTTACTTATTTTGAGAGACAGAAAGAGAGATGGGGGAGGGGCAGAGAGAGAGAGAGAGAGAGAGGGAGAGAGAGAATCCCAAGCAGGCTCCACACTGTCAGAACAGAGCCCGATGCGGGACTTGAACTCACAAACTGTGAGATGGTGACCTGGACCGAAACCAAGAGTCAGATGATTAACCGACTGAGCCACCCAGACGCCCCCCAGATATTCTGTATTTATAAATGTCACCTGTATTTTCAAGGGCCCAGAATATAAACCAAGAGGTGTTTGGTTCCAGCCATCAGTCAAGTTTTTATTTTCCTGGCACCCTAATCCTATCCCTTCTTGCGGATGTCTATTCTCCTTGGAAGGACTGTTAACTATCAATAGTCTAATGTCTTTTCCATCCTCATGGCATCTCCAAGCAGTTTGCTGGCTCACCAGGCTTTGTCAGCTTAGCCTCTAAGGGACTCCCATCCTTTTGTCCCTGTATTACTTTCCAAAGACAGCTGTAGCAAAGGATCACAAAGTAGGTGGCTTAAAACAATAGAAATCCAATCTGTCACAATTCTGGAGGCTAGGAGTGAAGACAAGGTGTTTTCTGGGCCGGGCTCTCTCTGGGAAGGATCCTCTCTTGCCTCTTCCAAGGTTCCAGTGGTTCGGGCAATCTCAGCGCTCCTTGAATTGTAGACACAGCCCTCCAATCTCTGCCTTCATTTCCACGTGGCCATCTTCTGGGTGTCTCTGTGTTCACATTTCCTTCTCCTTAGAAGGATTCCAGTCACTGGATGGAAGCCCACCCGCTCTAATCCAGTATGACTTCATCCCGAATAGATTACCTCCGCAAAAACCCGATTTCCAAGTAATGTAGCATCTACAGGTTTTGGGGACACACCGTCCAACCCAGTACAGACCCCAGGGTATCTTGACACGACCAGATCTTTGACTCCAGACTCTTCCTTGGAATGCCTCAGAGAGGAACAGGGAGATGACAAATGAGAAAGAGAGGAGTCCCAAACAGAGAGAAGCTGAAGGGGAGAGAGGCAGAGCGGCCTTAATTCTCGCTCCGTGATTACCTTCTGGAAGTCAAAGAAGAACCAAAGAACCTCGGGTTGACCGGTCCACAGGTTCGTCCGCCATATTCTGTCTGTGCCGCAGAGTCCTCCAGAATCTTTGGCCCTGGCTCCCATCAGCCCCTCTGGCCCCCATTCCAGGCATCCGCTGACACCAGCTGTGGTCAAGCATTGGTCTGGCCTCTGAACACACAGAGGTGATAAAAGAGCCACAACCCCTGTCCCCACTGGACGCACGCCCTAGAGGGGGAGCCATTCGTTAGGCACATAATGTTACATAATTCAGTGAACAATGGCGAGTACATCACGAGTGCCACGGACGGGGGTCAACATCTACGCTAAGAGCTGAGGGGTTCGAGGGGTGAGGGAGAAGGAAGTGTGGTTGGGACACCACAGAATCAGCACACCCTGAAGCTCCAGGTTCGGCAAAGTGCGTTGTCACAGGGCTAACACAGTCCAGGGTGCCGGGGCAGACAGAGTCAGGGGGACACATGTCCCTCCGGGCTCAGACACTTAGAACAGTGACGTTCTGGCAGGTCATTGTGTGCAGGGCGGGACGGGACGGATGAAGCCGTCTCCTCCTTGCAGGCAGGCAGCTGACTCCCAGTGTGGCCTGTGATGGGTTCACAGACTTGGGGACTAGGGACCGCTGGTCCCACTCTCCACACTGCCACTCAGGGGCTGTGTGCTTTGGGCAAGTGACCTTACTATAAAGAAGACTTTCTTCATCTGGAAAGTGGCCAGAAATTGCGATCGGGACCAGAGAGTAAATACATCTACAGCTCTTGGCTTAATCCCTGGCGTAGAGTGAGTTCTCAATAAACAGGAGGTTTACTGGACCTACATTGTATTCCAAGTTATTCTGGAGTTTAAACATTCGGAATTCAACCTAGAATGGCCAAAAAAATTTTATAGATTCTATAAATATTCAAGGCACAAAATGTAGACAGAGAATGGCCTTTTTGTCTTGTACTGCACATACTGACCTATTTACTGCCTATCTGTGTTTTAAAGTCCTGAGGCAGGGGCACCTGGGTGGCTCAGTTGGTTAAGCGTCTGAGTCTTGATTTCGGCTCAGGTCGTGATGTCATGGTTCATGAGTTCGAGCCCCAAGTCGGGCTCTGCGCTGGCAGGGAAGAGCCTGCTTGGGATTCTTTCTGTGTCTCTCCTTCTCTCTCTGCCCCTCCCCAGCTTGCACTCTCTCCCTCTCTTTCTCCCTCTCTCAAGATAAATGAATAAACATTAAAAATTTTTAGAAAATAGTCCTGAGGTAAAGACAATGCAAGATTTTCTCGCATATGTTTATTTAATTGATAAGATCAATAGAAATTAATCAGAATTTTCCTCTTGGGTTAAAAAAATAAACTCACAGCCCTTCTTTACCTGAGGCAAATATGAACGACACTGGCTCAGGAATTGAGAATGTGAGTTTATTCCCAAGTAGAAAACAGAAGACAAGCTGAAACTTTTTTTTAAATTTTTTTTTTAATGTTTATTTTTGAGACAGAGAGAGACAGAGCATGAATGGGGGAGGGTCAGAGAGAGGGAGACACAGAATCCGAAACAGACTCCAGGCTCCGAGCTGTCAGCACAGAGCCCGACGCAGGGCTCGAACTCACGGACCGCGAGATCATGACCTGAGCCCAAGTCGGCCACTTAACCGACTGAGCCACCCAGGCGCCCCTGAAACTTTAATAATTTACATACAGTGTGGCATTCATAGTACTAACATAGACTGCATGGATTTAATAAATTTGTAATTTTCATCCCCATAAGCAAGAACAGAGGCAAGAACATGTTAAAATAGCAAAAGGTTGTAGGACATCAAGTTCATTACCCTTTGTTGGTAATAAAAAATTTTGCATGCAGGACGATAGTTTTAAATAGTAGCCGGTTGGGGCGCCTGAGTGGCTCAGTCGGTTAGGCGTCCGACTTCGGCTCAGGTCATGATCTCACAGTCCGTGAGTTCGAGCGCCGCATCGGGCCCTGTGCTGACAGCTCAGAGCCTGGAGCCTGTTTCAGATTCTGTGTCTCCCTCTCTCTCTGACCCTCCCCCATTCATGCTCTGTCTCTCTCTGTCTGAAAAATAAATAAACGTTAAAAAATTAAAAAAAAAAAAAATAAATAAATAAATAAATAAATAGTAGCCGGTTTAGATTCATTCGAGCGGCCCCGGAGACAGAAGACATGAACGTCACAGGTGACTCTGAGATCCCACACTGCTGAAGTGGGCAGAAGGCGGAACCTCTGAGTGAGGGGAAGAGAATCCGAGAAAAGACCAGGAATGTCTAGAACCGCCTCCCGCAGAAAGTCATGTGAATGGAAATGACCGTCTCGTCCAAGGCTGCTTACGGCGGTGCTGTTTGTCGTGACAACCCGAGGCATCCCTAATGCCCGTCGGTGGAGGAAGGTTACGCCTCTGCCTCCTTATCTGGAAGAGCAGACAGACACCAAAATGCTCGAGGAAGAATTATAGGCATTAAGATAAATGGTCAGGGGGCACGCGCATCATGGAATAATATGTACCATCGGGAAAACACGAGCTGCATAGTCACCGGCAGAAAGAATTTAATACAGGGGATTAGTGAAAGACGTATGGAGGGCTGAGAAGGAAAAAGGGGACACTGAGCCCGCAGGGAAGACAGCTACCGCCCCTCAGGCTGGGGCGGGGGGGCAAAGGGAACAAGTTGGGGCTGTCAGAATTCAGAAGTGCAGAGGAGGCGCTCCCACCCCCACCCCCACCCCCGGTGCTGGGAGCCATCTCAGGTGCCCGGAGGAGGCTTCCAGGGCTGGGACACGGCCCTAGTGCCCCTGGACCTGCTTGTGCTGGGGCTGCTCGGGTTGAGGGCCCATCTCAGGGGGAGGCGACGCTGTCAGCCACAGAAAGGAGACGGGGCGGTGAGACCCCTGTCCTTCCTCCCGCCTGCCAGTCTCCCCCCAGTGCCCGGATGCGCAGAGTCTGTGAGGGAGCAGCTGGCAGGGCAGAGACGGGAACGGAGTAGGGAACAGAAAGCGGGTGCGGAGGGACCGGCCTGGGGCACCAGCGCCGGTGTGATTTATAGGCGCGTGTGGGCACCGCGTCAGAGTCCCCAGCTGCAGAGCAGGGGGGCAGCTGGCAAAGGGCGGGGAAGCTCGTAAGGTCGCACTCTACATATTTATGTTGTTTTAAATTCCCCTCCATGGCAAGCGGGCCATCCTGCGTTATTTTGTATTTACCAAAATCCCCTTGAAAAACGTGCGTTGCCTCGTTGGACGTGAGAGGAGACTGTTGAGAAAGCAGACTCCCAGGACCCGGGTCCAGTGAGAATGTTTCCCTTCTGGAGACTTCCTCTGGAAGACGACCCTGAGATCACACACTCCAAGGACCGTGCTGGCCGGCCTCGTTCGCCGTGCAGAGGTGGGGTGTGCCCTGACACGCCCCGTGGCCCACTCACTCCTGCCCCCCGCAGGCCTGTGCCCTCCCTGCTGTAAACCCACAAGCACCCTGTGGAATCAGTGGCCATCTTTCCCCTTTCCCTCCGAACGTGCCTGCTTGTTGCCTTGGCAACGGGAATCAGGGTAAGCATCTCCATGAAAACGCCGGGGAGGTTAGGTGGACGGGCCTCTGGGATGCTTACACCCTCCTTTCTGGAATGCCCAAATGTCCCCCCGGGGGTGGATCCAATTTTATAATCTGGAAGGTCGCGCTTTGCTGCTCCATTGACGTGTTTCTGCACCTGCCTTTGTCTCCTGCTGTAGTGATTTTCTCTCTTCGACCCTCCCTCCCTCCCTTCCTCCTTCCCTCCTTTCCCTTCCTTCCTTCCTCCTCTCTCCTTCTCCTTTCCTCTCTCTCTTCTTTTTTTCTTTCGGAAGAAAAGGGCTGGTTTACCATCCCCCCAGCCCCACAAAACACAACAGCACCAGTGTTTAACATTCATAGGTTTGTCTATAGATCCCCGGCCCCCATAATAACACAGGCATCTTCGGCATGGATGATTTTCTGGAATAACTCCGAAACCATAGCCACTAGCACATCAGAGCTGCTGCGAGACGTGGGCTTCTCAGCAGCTCCCCCGACACCTTGACCCCCGCGTGTCTCGGGTCCCGAACAACACAGCCTGGGGAGTGGGAATCAAGACCAGTAGGGCGGAAAATGCGGCCAGCTTGACAGGTGCTGGGCTGGGATGCGTGAGGGGTCAGGCCCAGCCCCAGAATACGAAGGATGCGTTAGGAGGACAGAGGGACCTGTGTTCTAAGTGGGGAGGCGCTGGGGGCTCCCCAACAAGGCTGCGAGTTTTTGGAACGTCTTTCCTTCCTCCACGCCAGCTCATCTAGTCTGCGAACCTCGAAAATTGCAGTCAGTTAGAGAAATGCCTTGTTCACCTTACTCCTTAAAGACCCTGTCAAATGTACACAAAATCTAACAGGCTCCCACCCAGGATGACAGGAGACTTCTGGAACCCACCCACCTCGCACCCCAAATTCCAGGGAGGCTCTGGAAGCCTGTCGTGCTGTCGAGCATCAGGGACGTGGTGACCTGGCACGCTGTGGGCAGGCTAAGGGTCACCCAGCGGCCCTCCCCCGGAACCGAGGTCCCTCAGAGACCAGATGGGCTCCCATGCCCAGCTTTGTAAGCGCCCGAATACCGAAGACTGCTGACAAATGGTTACCAACTTGTGGCCTATTTTTCAAGTTCACACAGAACAGGGGCACCTGGGTGGCTCAGTTGGTTGAGCGTCCGATTTCGGCTCAGGTTATGATCTCACGGTCTCTGTGAGTTCGAGCCCCACATCGGGCTCTGTGCTGACAGCTCGGAGCCTGGAGCCTGCTTCGGATTCTGTGTCTCCCTCTCTCTCTGCCTCTCCCCTGCTCGTGCTTTGTCTCTCTCTGTCTCAAAAATAAATAAAACATTAAAAAAAGTGTTTTAAAGTTCACACCGAATAAATGAATGCTTTTACACACACACACACACACACACACACATGCAGTTAAATTGTTCACATAGTAAATACAGAATTGATTTTAAAATGAGGCATGCCGCTCGGTTGGCAGGGTGACCAGGTGACAGTGTGCAAGTTTGGGACCGCACGATGCCTGATGTCACCCTCACGCCCCGTTCTGCAGGTCCCCAAGGCTGGATGTGTGGTCTCTGACAGAGAGGACGAGCATCGAGGGTGAAGTTCTCTGTGCCCGTACGGTGGGGCCAGAGGCCCAGCCTGCAGGGCTCCCGATGGAAGGGGCCAGCCCTTCAGAGAAGTCCCTTGTTCTATCGCATTCTGGCTGTGGTTGGCTTAACCCGAGGGTGCCCAGTTGGAAATCACCACCCCCTGTGTTGCTCCAGGGGCCCTCACATCGCTCATTAAGCGGAGGCCGTGATCTGGAGTCTGATCCAGCTGTCTCCGCCCGCAGCCCCACCCCTGTCGCACTGCCCCCGGACATTTGTCACTTTTCGGGTGCCCACGGCAGAACTCTTTCCCTGCGTTTGGGGAGGCCTAAAGCTCGAGGTCAGGTGGGAGCTAGCAACCACCTCTCACCACAGCACCCCACAAGTCTGGACCCTTCCTTGCTCCCCCCACTCCCCGGCAGTCTGGGTACAGATGTTTGACCTGGGCCTGGTCAACCAGATGTCCCGCCCCAGGGCCCCTCCCGTCCACACAGGGAGTAAATTTGCACCGTGCCCCTTCCTCCAGACAGAGCAGTCCTGGGCCCGGTGCGAGGCTCGGCAAATGGGATGCAGGCCCAGAATTCGATTCTGGAACAAGCGGCGTGAGAACCCAGGAGGCAGGAATGGGGTCCTGCGCAGCTGGTAGCCTCCAGGGCCCGGTGGTGGCGTTCCCAGCCACGACAGCCACCATCTAAGCACACTGACAGTATTTCCCCGCCAAAGCTTCCCCTGCGGCGTGAATTTGGTGCGGGTTGGAGCCCCAGGCCCCTTGCCCTTCACCCAGACTTCACTCAGCCTGAGTGCCCAGCCATCTTCAATCCTCTGAGACCTCCTAGTGCCTTCCCGGTAAGCTCCTTTTTTGGGCTAAGGCAGCCAGAATCACTGTTGTTTGCACCCAGAAACTCTGGCAGGGGACCCACCGGGCAAAACCCCAGACTCTTAGTTACCTGTAGCCTGAGGACTCTGTGCACACTGTTCCCTCTACCGGCCACACTGTTCCTCCCTTGTCCCTGAGCATGGTTACTGCCTCCTCAGGTCTCAGCTTCATCTCACTTACGCCGGAGGCCTCGCCGGACCCCACGGTTGGGGAGGGGGCTCTCCCAGGCAATCCCCAGATACAGCACACATGCTTGTCCGGACACCTGGCCGGCTCCGGTGGGGCCATGAGCTCTCATGGTGGGGCAGGGGGGGACTTTCATTCTTTCTCGTGGGTCCAGGGAGCCCAGCACTCCCAGTGCAGGACACATATTGGCCCCTGGTTACTGTAACGCCCGAGTCACATCCGTCTCTGGAAGCTTGTCTTGTATGTTTGTCCGAAGGGATTTTACCATCTTCCTTCACATTTCGTATGGCGGGCAGGTTCTCACTGCTTGGGTGAGGACCTCACCTGATCGGGTGGTTTGCGGCCAGAGCCGTGTGGGCGCCTTCCCGAGGAGGGCTTTCTGGGCAGGGCAGAGAAGGCAGAGGTGGGCCGCACTCTGTCCCCAGCTGGGAGAAAGCAGAAGCATGGTTTGCCTGCAGCATTTCCAACACTGGGACTTTGCTCTGTCGTCAGACTTGGCCTGGGTTCCTGCCAGGCTCCTTGAAGTGGGAACCTGACTCGGGGATCACCCCCCCCAACCCCAGCCTCAGGAAGCAAACCCTGAAAAGTGAAGGAGGAAAAGGAAGGAGAGAAGATATGTAGAAAAGAGAAAAGACCAGACCAAGAAGTTAAGTACTGACGTTAGTGATGAGTTGGGTTAGCGTTTGAAACTGTTGTGGTAAATTGTCCAACCTATGGGCCGCCTGGGTGGCCTAGTCGGTTCACCGTCTGACTCTTGATTCCGGCTCGGGTCACCATCTCACGGTTCGTGGGTTTGAGCCCCGCATCGGGCTCTGCGCTGACAGTGTGGAGCCTGCTTGGAATTCTCTCTCTCCTTATCTCTCTCTGCGCTTTCCCTGTTCATGCTCTCTCTCTCTCTCTCTCTCTCTCTCTCTCTGTCAAAATAAAGAAATAAACTTTAGGGGCGCCTGGGTGGTTCAGTCGGTTAACCATCTGACTTCGACTCAGGTCAGGATCTTAACCGTTTGTGAGTTCGAGCTCCACGTCAGGCTCTGTGCCGACAGCTCAGAGCCTGGAACCTGCTTCGGATTCTGTGTCTCCCTCTCTCTCTGCCCCTCCCCTACTCACGCTCTGTCTCTCTCTCTCTCTGTCAAAAATAAATAAACATTAAAAACATTAGAAATAAACTTAAAAAAAATAATAAGTTGTCCAACCTATTATTGGTGGAATCCCAGAGAGGACGCTGACCTTTAAACTAGTAGGGAATATTAAAGTCAGCAGACATTGTTTATAGTGCAAAAGAAAATAAAAACTAATACCAAACCAAAGTTCTTAAAAAGGGGGAAAAAATAAAGATGACATATGTGGGTCGGATTTATTTCCTATTACGTAAAGGCACACGGATTGAATTCTCCTCAAAAGGGCAAACTCGGATTATTTTTTTAATCCAAAGATTTTCTGCCTGTAGGACGCACCTAAAAATAAAATGACCCAAGAGCGTTAAAAATAAAAATAAGGCAAAGATATCTCTGGCCAACGAGAAGGAAGAGAAAGCAGGAATAAAAGTGTTCAAAAAAGGGAAAAAGAGGATTCAAGGAAAAAGCATGAAATAGGTCAAAAGATAGAATCTTACATTACTGAGAGATTCGGCATAAATGGGGCTTATAGTCGTGGATCCTTTCCCCGCTCTCTTGTGATCTTGCAGACAATGTGTTATTTGTCTCTCAGATGTATGTTGCAATTCTACCCTCAGTCATTTAATTTTTGACCTTGAAATGTTTTGTCAGATTTTTGAAAAACAAAGTTAAATGCACTCATCGATTCCATTCTGTCTTCGGAGTTGTGTCGTGCCTAGAAAGGCCTTCCTCATGTCAAGTGTCCCAAGAAGGAATCCGTGCTTCCTTCTAGTACCTGTAGGGTTTAATAGTTTACACATAGGTCTTCAATGCATCTGGAATTTATTTTGGCGTAAAGGGTAAGGTGAAGACAGGGTTTTCTGCCCACAGCACAGATGAGCCACTGTCCTTGTCGGTCCTTCTCTGCCTTGTAGGGGCCAATTTTCCCACATGCCGGATTCCTACGCGAATGACATCTTCCTTCTGGAATCTTTGCTCTGTTCGCGATTCGTGGATCTCTGCATCTCGATAAATCATAGCTCCCAGAGCGGAGATTTTTAAAAACGGAAGGAAAACGTGACATAAGCCAGGTCGCAGTGGACGCTTCCCACACACAACTGTCCCTTTATGGCGGAGTAAGTGGAAAGAACGTGCATAAGAATATGGTGCATTTACAGTTTTACGGTGATAAGGAAAACTGTCTGTGCAACTACCTCTCAAGCTCTTTACCTACAAAGAATAAACAGAAGGGCAAGTGAAAGAAGTGACCGCATGTTGGGGCGCCCGCATGGCTCAGTCGGTTGAGCATCTGACTCTTGGCTTCGGCTCAGGTCATGATCTCACGGTTCGAGGGTTCGAACCCCACATCGGCCTCTGTGCTGACAGCATGGAGACTGCTTGGGATTCTCTTTCTCTGCCCCTCCCCCCTCCACATTTTCTCTTTTTTTTTCTCTCTCTGTCTCAAAATAAATAAATAAACTTAAAAAAAAAAAAGCCAGGCTCAAAAGACTACATACTGTATGATTCTTTAAAAAAACAGAAGTGACCAATGCTAGCTGTATAGAGGGTCATAGAATTCCCAGAAGCAGAAATCCCAGAGTCACATTCCCTGACCACAGCGGGAATGTCCTCGGACAAGGTGAGATCAGTAACAATGGTTAAACAAAAAAGACCACCTGCTAAGAAAAATGAAATCCATACATTATACTATTTAGAAAATACAGACAACGCTAACAGCAAAATTACTCTTTTCTGGTTTTGTTTGTTTTTTACTTCCAAAGGACATGTACATTTATTTTATCAAATTCTAAAAAAAAGAAAAAAGTTACAGAGAGGGAGGGAGGCAAACCATAAGAGACTCTTAAGGACTGAGAACAAAGAGAGGGTAGATGGGGGGTGGGGGAGAGGGGAAAGCGGGTGATGGGCAGAGAGGAGGGGCACCTGTCGGGACGAGCACTGGGTGTTGTATGGAAACCAATTTGACAATAAATTGTATTAAAATAAATAAATAAATAAATAAATAAATAAAAGGTGCTGATCAAGGTCATATTAAAACTAAAAATTTATGGGAAGAAGCAAAAATTTTTAAGGTTCACTTCGCATCCGGTATGAGATATCTCTGCCTGGGGTTTTTTCCCCCCTCACCCATCTTGTGTATCTCTCAGTAAAGCCTTATAGTTTTCTTCATGTAAGTCAACACATTTTTATAAAGCGAGCAGAACTCCAGCACCAAATGCTTACTCAGACCATGCAAAAAAAGAAAACGCTACATTCATCACATTCACAAATATAGAAGCAAAATCCTAAATGAGATCCTAGCAAGAAGGATGAAGTGCATTAAAACAGTACCATATCCAAACCGAATTGAGGTTATCATGGGAATTTTATCAGAGGGGAGTTTTCTGAATAAAGTTCATAGTATCCCTGTCTTCTTACATCTTGTGAAAATAGTTGGGTTTTTTTTTTTTTCCCCCCACTAAATTTAGAGAATGTATTGGAATCTCTGGTCTCGAGGCATATGTATATTTTACTCTAGTTTACCTGCGGGCGACTCAGGGAAATAGTTGTTCTCTCTGGAGAAAAGGAAACGGAGGTAAAAATAAGGCATCCAAGTGACTGTGGGTCAGAGGAAATCTGACATATTATCGAGACACCATGACAGTGAATAAAGTTTCAAATATAAGCCCCAAGTCAGAAGGCCCAAGAGAGGCTGTTCTGAATTCTAGGTACCCAGTCGCTATCAGGCTGCTTCTTCCTGGACAACTGAATGCTTCCGTCCTTCTAGGGCACCCTGACGGCCAGCTCTGGACGGTTCCAGATCAGGCTCTGCCGATCGACGAATCGATGAATCTCCCGCCTATCTCTGCCAACCACCCCAGTGAGCAGAACTGAATAGACAGCCTACACCTTGTCAGACCAGATTTTGTCCTGGGAGAGCAGCCTCTGCTGCTCCCTGGTGGTCACGCCTCCCATCCGGCCACAATGAGGTGTGGGGTCACAGTGAGGCTGAGGCCGGTGTCGACATGGCGTAAGTCAAAGAAGCCACCTCCCTCACGTGATATACTCCCCTGCCTGCGTCCACCTTAGCGTCTCTTCGTCCATCACAGGGTGTCTGGGCCCTTTCTGCTCCAAATGCCTCCTTCGCTGCCGACGCCTGCCTATTTTAGGGGAATCTTCACGCAAAGTCAAAGAAGACACTCCCTTCGCAGGCCCCACATCATCCACAGGTTTCCTTTTGAAGAGGAGGACAAAGGTTCAGAACTCCAAGAGAATCAGGCAGTGCGTTTGTCAACCGAGGCCCTTCGTTTCCTACTCTTCGCCGTGAGGCAACTACCTAGAGTTTCGGGTTCTCCAGCAGCGCGTTTCCATCCATGTTGGCCTTCTCGGGCTGCGGTAACAGAACGGCACAGGACAGGTGACTTACACTAGGGGACCCTGATCTGGGTCTCACAGCCCCGGAGGCCGGAAACTTGAGATCACGGCTCCAGCGGGGCCGGTGTATGGCAAGGCTTCCCTTCCCGGCTTACAAATGGCCACCTCCTCACCGTGTCCTCGCGTGGCCTTTCTTCTGTGCGCACGCGTGGACAGAGAGAGAGCTCTCAGGTGTCTCTTCCTCGTCTTCTAAGGACACCTGCCCCATCCAATTAGAGTCCCGCCCTTCTGACCTCATTTAACCTACCCCGTAAGGCCCTAGCTCCAAACGCTGTCCCACGGAGGGTTAGGGTTTCAGCACAGAAATTGGGGTGGGGTGGCGGGGACACAATTCAGTCCCTAACACCATCTTTCGACTTGTTTCACAAAACTTAGTAAGAGCGGGGAGCCTCCCCCTCACCAAGTCTTGCGTTAGAAGCTCCCGACAGAAAGAGGTTCATTCAGGGGCAAGTTCTGTGGCCACAAATCAGGTCACACAGCCTCTCATCTGCCACCCTGTTGATGCATCTGTGCTGGTTGTCGTCCATTGTCATACACGGCAACCTCTCCAATACACGGCTCGTCGCCACCCTCTCTCGCCCACCTCTGGGCCCAGAAAGCCTACCTCTGAGGGCTCCTGACCTGGGGCTCCCTTGTCCTCTGCCTTCTGACTGGATCCGGCCAAAGCCTTTACCTTCCTCGTAGGGCCCCTGGTACACTCACTGCAGCTGGTCACAGTGTGGCAGCCTGACCCCAGAGGAGGCGAGCGTCTCGATCCTTGTGCCCCTGCTTTGTGTCCCCACCCCTGGAATCCGTGCACTGTCTCTACCAAGCACAAGCAGAGGCCCCCTCTAGGCTCAGGGGGCAGAGGAAGCCACACCAAGGGCAAGTTTAAAGCCCTCTTATCAGGTCGTCTCAAGTCAGTGAGGGTACAGGGCCAGGGGAGGAAGGGAGCACAGTGGTCGCTGAGGGTGAGGAACCAAGGGAACAGAGATCCACCCGCCAAGCGAGGCAGCCTCGCTCTAGAATGTCAAGCCCGCAGGAGAGAGTGCAGAGTAAACAAAGCGTCCGAGGGGGCCCTGGATGGCTCAGTCATTTGAGCATCTGACCCTTGAATTCGGCTCAGGTCAAGATCTCACGGTTCGTGAGATCAAGCCCCATGTTGGGCTCTGTGCTGATGGCGCGGAGCCCTGCTTGGGACTCTCTCTCTCTCTCTCTCTCTCTCTCTCTCAAAATAAATAAACTGTGATGATCGTGGAGCCTGCTTGAAATATTCCTTCTCTCTCTTCCCCTCCCCCTCCCCCTTACTCAGGCGCAAGCACACTCTCAATAAAATAAATAACTAAATAAACCAACCAACCAACCAATATTTTTTAAAAGATAAAAAGTAAAAACCAAAGGGTCCCAAATGAAGGGCTTGGAGCGGGGGCTTGGGTACGGAGGATGGGCTTCTACTGCAAACTCTTACAGGGGTGTGTGCTCGTACTCACGGCAAGGGTGGGAGCCTGTCTCTCTACTCCTCACCCATCCTTCTCCGTAAAGCCCTGGGTCCCGTAGAGCTCACAGCGGCCTCATAGCCACAGCAACAGGAGGCTCCATTCAGTGTCTGAGCACGGAGATGAAACCATCTCTTTTTACGAGAAATCCAGTTTTCAGGAGTGGAAGGAAGCACGTTCCCCTTCGCTCCCTCCACTTTCATTTCTTGATTCTTCTCTTTCCCGTCCTGATTCAACGTTGTCACCTTCAACCCCTCCGCCTTTCTCTGACACCGACGCGGATAGCGCTTGAGAGAGCCAACGGATGCGAGAAAGACCCGAAACCCAGAAACCCAGAACTCTTTCCCATCGTTGTGATCGGTCCCACACTCCTGGACTCTTGATCAGTCTTCCAGGGAGGTTAAAAGGAATTTGTAAGTCTGAGAACACATTTTACTTGCCCGTAATGGTTCCGGGTGCTCTGGACACGCTTCCCCCACCCCTCCCCCAATTGCCATAACAACAGGGCACCCTTTGAGGAGAGAGATGGCGGGTCTTAAGATGGGTTGTCCACACTCTGAGACATCTCTAAAGTACCTCCTCTCCTTTCTTTTTGATCGACTATTTTAATTTATTTTACGGTCCAAACTTATTTCTTTGTATCCGTGAGCTAAAGGGCCATGCCAGTTTACATAGCTTTTCCTATCTCCTCTCTTTATCTTGCTAACTGCAGAGTTCAGCTGCAGGGCCCCCTTCCAAACCCAGAAACACCCCTGCGCCAGGACCCCTTTGAACACCTAAAGAAAGATGTGGGTCCTCCCTCCAGGAATATGAACACACAAAGCTGAATCGCCATTCTATTTCAGGGGTACACGGTTCTACGATGAAGTCTGTCTGTGGGGCACCTAAGGCCAGATTTTTCTCAAGCTGTAGGCGGATGATAACTTGTATCAGGACCCCCTGAGGTGCTGGTAAAAACAAGCATGTTCCCCAAACCGACTGAGGACCTCGTGAATCAGACCTTTTGGGGGTGGATGCCAGGAGTCTGCATGTTTAATAGGCAGCTGGACCATCCCTATTCACAAAGAACTTTGAGGAGCATTGCTAGGGACCCCACCTAACCCCAATCCCTGAATCGATCTGATTATTTCCGAAACTATTCAAATTCTTTTACTTTCAACCGACCTCTACAGGCCAAACCCTGTCTTACCAGTCGGTACACCCGTGACCTCTTCTGAGCTTGACCTTAGCTACAGGTAGAGAACTTGGACCGTCCAACATTTTGTCCTCATTATTCCCCAAATCAATTACTTCAGCGTATTTTGATGGCAGCTGTTATTTATGAGGCGTTTGCCCTTGAAAAACAACACACCATTTGGACAGCTTTCCTTGGAACAGCTTCCATATTCAAGCTACAACAGTAAAAAAGGACCATTCAGTCCCCACATGAAACTGTGATGCTCCCAAGACTTGTTTCCGTTGACCGTTAAGTCTCGTTTTCATGAACGTCAAGTGCTATCACCTTGTAAACCATACTCCTCCTTGCAAGGACTGGTATTCGTAGACTGCTTCAAATGGCAAACTCCACCAGAATATTTGGGAGTAGAGAAAACACTGAAATAGACTCCAGATTTTTTCCCCTCGGACTATCCTAGTAGCAGAACAGAAAAAAAACATACGCTGAAGACCTGCGATCTGAAGTTGCCACAAGAGGGGAATTACTCCCAAGCTCTGTGTTTCACCCTAAAAATATAGAAAGGTTCGCACTTTTCAACATAACTTAGCTATATCCAAAAATCATGGGTTCCCCCTCAAATTTGCACGTAAAATAAATACGGTGTGCTTTCGTGACCCACGAAGGTTCTTTATATTTATTCCGACTCCACGCCTCTCAAAGCACATGGCTCACGGGCCAGCTTAAGAAATTTGACCTTAAATCCATTGTACTTATGTACATTTAAAATGCAACTTCTCAGGGAACCTGGGTAGCTCAGCTGGTTGAGCATCTGACTTCGGCTCAGATCGTGACCTCACCGTTCTTGGGTTCGAGCCCCAAATCAAGCTCTGTGCTGACAGCTCAGAGCCTGGAGCCTGCTTCGGATCCTGTGTCCCCCCTCCTCTCTCCCTGCCCTTCCCCTGCTCACAGTCTGTCTCTCTCTCTCTCTCTCAGTAAATAAATGAATAAACGAATAAATAAATAAAATGTTCAAAAAATTTGTAATAAAATGAAATGCAATTTCTCTATACTCCTCCTTACCTATTTACCATTATATTTACTTCTAGCCAAATTCTGGCCTGGGCAAAGAACCCCCAACTACGAGCCATCAGTCACATGGTCTTAGTGACGAGGCCCCAGGCAGGCAGGACTCCACCGGAGCCCCACCTCTGAGAACAGAGCCAGGCACATCGTCGGCGCTCAGCAAATACTTTTCCGTGGATAACAAAACAAATAAATGAATTGCCAATTCCCTTTCAGACCATCTGGGTGCTGGCTTACGTTCCTCCTCGAACGCAACGTGACTCAGAGGCTTTGTTTTAGGGGATTCTAGAATGTATCATGAGCCGGGGCCTCGCTCCCTGGGGCTCTGGTTCTTTCCGGCTCAAAGTCTGCTTGATTTCTGCCACAGCACGGACAGCCCCCACCTCCCGTTCTCTCTCACATTATAATCGCTTCAGCGACGCGGTTATGAAATCTATTAACGCCGCTGTCACCGAGAAGCTCCATTCTTCACGGATGTGATGAATTTCCACCAAAGCTGACCTCTTTCGTCCACGAGGGCGCTGTGGATGCTAAATGCAGAAGGGCTGCCGAGGATCCGTTCGTGAGTGATGTTTCTATGAAAACGGGAAGTTGCTTGCTGGGTCCCTGCGAGCCCTTCTGTTGTGGGCGGCGCTTGGGGACGCGAGGGAAGACAGCGGATAGGGTTCGCCTGTAAATTCTTTGAATACGGAGGAAACAGGTCGCGGTCGCCCATTCTGGGCGCGTGCTGTACCTGGAAGGACGGATTCTAGGTGAGGAGGACGTATGATTCTTACACTCTAGGCAACTGCCGACTCGTAGGGGAGCCCACTCGAACAGTGAACGTGAGATGCTTCTAGAACACCAGCGGTGTATGCACAATAACGGAAGATCTTCCCCTCCTTCTTCTTGCAGAGGGAGCTCTCCTTTTTCTCTCTGCCCCTCGACACTACTACACTCTCTTAATTCATTTCTATTTTTCAAAAGACCGGCAATCTGTGCCGTATGAAGGCGACAGCTTGGATGCAAGGAGCCGTGTAAAGCAAGATGTTAGGGAAGCGAGCTCGGAGATATTTTGGGTACCAGTAATGGCGTGCGGGGCGGGGGGGACTCTCCCAGCGTGCCACGTGGGTGACTTTGTGCGCTTCTCACAGAGGCCACATGGCGGGGACATCACGGTCACGTCGATGCTACAGATGGGGCACCATTCAGGGCAGAGGACGTCCCTTCTCTGACCGTGTGAAACAGCAGTCTGCTGGGAAGCGCCTCCCGCCCCCTGCAAGGCCACCCGGCAGCCGCTCCCATCCCGTGTCTACACCGCCTCCTGGATACCTGACTCCCTAAATCCTCAAAACAGCGACGGGACGTCGGGATGGTTGTGCACATTTTCCAGATGACAACAATGAGGCTCAGGCTAGTGGGAAAAATTCCCCAGGATCACAGAGCCAACAGGTAGAAAGAAAGTCCAGGATTCCAACTCCGGTGCATCTGTTTGCAGAACTGTGGTTCTGGAAGGCTCTGCCCCGGGGCTGGGTGTTTGCATGCACGTGTGTGTGCTTACAAGTGCATATGCGCATTCGTCATTATAGGACCGTGCTACCAGCGAACGCAGCCTCCGGCCATCAGTGGCCCGTGACCTGCGCAGTTTGCACCTGGACACGTCAGGGTGCACTTTACCCCGCTGCTTGCTGTTCATGGCGTCACTGTCCCCTGGGATTCAACCATTGGTCTGGAATGCTGAGCTGCAAAGGTTTAATCCATTAAGACAGGGAAGAAAGCCAACCCACGTCTCTTCTCAAACGCTCAGGTTGATTTTGTGATGGGATCGTAGCGGTTGGGCAATAGAGGGAGGTTTTATGCTATTTCAAAATAGGACAAGGTCTAACAGTAAAGCTTAACATGTTTTTCTGCTCAAATGAACTCCTACTTGGCACAGTTCTGTGTTTTAATTACAAAGTAAGAAATTATCATTGTATGAACTTTTCAGTTGGGGGGGAAAAGTAAAAGGCTTATTTTTTTATTTTGCGAGAGGGAGACAGAGAGAGAAAGAGCACAGAGGAGGGGCAGAGAGGGAGGGAAAGAGAGAATCACAACCAGGCTCATCACTGCCGGCACGGAGCCTGATGCGGGCCTCGAACTCACGATGCGCGAGTTGTGACCTGAGCCGAGATTGAGAGTTGGACGCTTAACTGACTGAGCCACCCAGGGGCTCCAGCAGATTTTGAGAACTTTTAAAAAATGAGAAAACACTGGGATATATTAAGATGTTGGAAAGCTGAACCCCTGGGGTTTTAACGGCCCTGGACAGCCCTGAGTTTATCCCCAGTCTTCCAGAATCTCCCTCCCACCCTTGCCATGTTCCTGCTTAGAGAAGAACACTTTCTGTGTGCAAAACAACCCAATTTTCCTAAGAGAGCTACGACTGAAACTAGTTACAAGGCTAATTAGGACAGAGGGGTTCTTTTCGCCCCACCTTATCTGCTCAAACCCCGAGATGGCCGGGTCCGGGCTCTTTGCTGTAAGAGATCTTTCACTGGAGGTGTTTCCAAGGGCTGTTGAGGTCTTCAAAATCTCCAAGGCTTTCATTTCATCCGACACATCCCCGAGGAAGAAGGTTGTGCTGAGGGGTCCCCAAGACCTCCCTTGGGGTCGTTGGGAGAAGGGGGGAAGCGATGGGTGAACCAGGCACAGGCTTCCAGGGGTCCCGGGACACCCCGATTCCTCCAACCGTGGGCTGTGACGGCACGTGTGACATCTGTCTCCTGGGGATGCTCTTTAGACGCCCGGTGCCTGGGACCTCATGGGGGGGGCTGATCCCATAGGCACCCTCTGCCTGAATTCCAGCCTTCCAAGAGGAAAGCGGGCGCTCAGCCTCAATCGTGCCGTTTGCACGCAGTGTGGGCACAGCTGACTGCTCTCGTCAATCCTGGGGATGCTGGGAAGCCCCCGAAGCTCCCAGACGCCAGCCGAGGGCCACCTCCCACGTTGGCTTTCCTGCGGACAGCAGCCAGGATTGCGGCAGTAACTCTGGGCTGCACAGTGACTGCTCATGGCTCTCTTGGCCCCAGATCAAGAGTCTGGGCCTGTGAGGGCCCCAGGGAATGTCTACACAGCCCGCACTTAACCCTCCCAGCGGGGCAGCCTGGTTGCTGAGGGAGATGGAAACAGCCCTGTACTCCCTCAAACGGGGGCTTTCATGGAGCCCACACTCATTCTGGCCGTGACTCAGTCAACAGCACCCCCTCCCCCCGTACACAGGCCACACATCACATCCCGTCACATGCAAGAAACTTCCACAGAGGGGCGCCCAGGTGGCTCCATCGGTCAAGCGTCCGACTTCGGCTCAGGTCATGATCTCGCAGTTCGTGGATCCGGTCCCGCGTCGGGCTCTGTGCTAACAGCTCGGAGCCCCGTGCCTGCTTCGGATTCTGTGTCTCCCTCTCTCTCTGCCCCTCCCCTGCTCATGCTCTGTCTCTCTCAAGAATAAAAAGAAACATCGAAAAAAAGAAACACATCCACGCAGCATGCACATCACACACACACACACACACACGCACCCCACATATACCATCAGCCACACACACACAAAACACACTGCCATTGAAAGATTGCTGACTTTCCTCTGTTCAGGAAGGTGAGGGCTGTAACAAAATAGTCATTTTTATAGTCACCGAACCATACCCAGGACTTCAGGTGTAGATGATCTCTTGCAGACTTCAGCAGACCAAATCAGGAGTCTGACGAAGAAGGACGGTGAGGGTGCAAATCCCCTGATGTGGTAATTTCACACCTGCATGGAGCATGAAGTAGATAGAGCACCTCGAAGACCCCCTACTCTCCCATCCCAGGTGGAGACTATCAGCTTTCATTCTCTTACAAAGTGAGGGAACGCGTGCTTCTGTGAAACCGGCCGTAAGCATTTAGTGAAACGATTATAGGCCAGGAAAGTGACCCGCCCACAGGTCAAGTGGTGTTTTAGTGACTTCCAGGCAAAGCACAGAGGGATCGTGAATAGTAGGAGTGTGATGAGTGACATGATACGGTGTGATAGAAGGTAAGACAAGAGCTGATACTACTGGGTGTTTCTATTCTCCAGGCACAGCGCTGGGTCCTTTAATGCCCAGGCTCCCGTCCCTGCGGCTTATGAGACAGGTGCTGTGATCATTTCCATTTCACAGACAGGAAAGTAGAGGGCGGCCCCCATCCTGCACCATCTCCCTGGGCAGAATTGGAGCCCCGAGCTCAGCAACTCCTGGAACAATAAGACAAAGTCTATCAAAAGACAAAGACTATTAAAGACAAAGTCAGGGGCACCCGGGTGGCTCAGTCACTTAAGCGTCCAACTCTTGTTTTCGGCTCAGATCAGGATCTCATGGTTCGTGGGATCGAGCCCCGCGTCAGGCTCCGCGCTGTCCCATGTGCCTTCTTGGGATTCCCTCTCTCTCTTGCTCTTTCTCTGCCCCTCCCTCCCTCTCTCTCTCTCTCTGTCTGTCTCTCCAAATAAATAAATTTTAAAGAGAATAAATAAAACAAATGAAATAAAAACAAAGTGAGGGGCGCCTGGGTGGCGCAGTCGGTTAAGCGTCCAACTTCAGCCAGGTCACGATCTCGCGGTCCGTGAGTTCGAGCCCCGCGTCGGGCTCTGGGCTGATGGCTCGGAGCCTGGAGCCTGTTTCCGATTCTGTGTCTCCCTCTCTCTCTGCCCCTCCCCCGTTCATGCTCTGTCTCTCTCTGTCCCAAAAATAAATAAAAAAAAAAAAAAAACGTTGAAAAAATAAATAAATAAAAACAAAGTGAAACATCCCTTTCAGAGAAGCATGAAACACACGATCCAATATACCTACGATGCTTCCCCGCTCTTGTGACTTCCCAGTAAGCGAATAGAGTGTTCGGTTGGAGCAAATATTTGGATTTTTCGGGGACGGGGTTTTGTTTTGTTGATGAAACGTCACCCAAACATACCACGGATGCTGTCGGTTTGAGGCACCCCGCTTGCACACCCGCGGGAGAAGCTGTCACCAAGCTCTCCCGCGCCAGGACTCAGCCCCACAGCAGCAGGTCCGCGTCGCTGAGAGGCCCTTCTCCCCTGGTTTGTGGGGCTTCTCCGCACAACGGAGGGGGTGGGCCCAACGGATCTAGTAGAGGGAGGGCTGTTTGGGGAGGGGAGGAGGGGGAGGGGAGAAGCAGAGGTGTCTCCGAGAGGGGGGGAAGGAGCAGGAATTGCAGGGCAAGACCCGGAGGGCTCTACAGACGAGAGACAGAGAGACAGAGACAGAGAGAGAGGAGCGAGAGAGTTTTCTCGAGGCCCACAAGCCTTGAACAGGGGCTCTATTTTAACAAGATTGGCGAGTCTTTGTGTTCTTGTGGCCGAGAGTCTTCTCCACGCGGTGGAAACCCAGGACCGCTCAACGGAAGCCGAACAGGTGTCGCCAAGGTCATGCACGCACAGATGGTGGGGGTGGTCCCGCGTCTGCCTGGGGGGGGGGGGTCCCCACGGCCTCCTCTGCCGTGCAGGCCCCGCGCGGCTAGACCAGAGCGGATTTCCTTTCTTCTGGTAATTCTCCTGACTCGCCTCTTCATACAAATCTGCTTAACGCTAAAATCATATTATCAAAACAACTCTTTGAAATATCAGGTGCCAAATCCTCGCGGGCACAGCGCACCGTTGACCGACAGGCGTCGTCAGTTAACGGGCACGGGCTGCTGGCTGAAGTGACCAATAACCCAGGAAGCTATCTGCCTTGTCGCTGTGACGCCTGTCACCCTCTGATAAATACTCCTCTGATGGAGTAAGTCCTCAGGGCAGGCAGTACACGCGGGTGCTAGGGTCTCAAGGCTGCAAGTAAGATTCTGGACTGCTCTCCGGCAGTCTGGGCAGAGAGGCCGGGGGAAACTCCTGAAACGTCTGTGACAGATCACGCCTGTGCTGCTACCCGGCGGCCTGGCCCCGGGATGCGGTGCCGAGCCCCTCTTACGTGGGCAGCTTCGTCTTCTTCTGGCGGCTCGTGACCGCACTGCCCCCAAATCACTGGGAACCCCAGTGCGATCAGAAGCTGCGGGGTCGACTCAGAGACAGCAGAGAGGTAACGACATACTGCAGTCACCCGAGCGTCGGTTAATTGTGTTCCCCGTTTAGATGTCACCTGCCCAGAGGCCGTCCCTGAGGGTATCTGCCTCGCTAGCCACCCACCCTTCTCTGCACCACCCACCACCCACCCAACCCGAACTCCGGGCTCACCTCCCTCGTGGCACCTGTTCCGCTGTTATTCCTGCAGGATGATTTGCCTCCGTCTGTCACCAGCCTGTAGACTCCCCGAGAAGCGGGACTAGGCGTTAAGATGCCGTCACCTGACACAAAATGTATGTCCACAGATATGTCTTTTTAAAAAATATTTATTTCGAGGGGGGGCAGGGGAGGGGCCGGGAGAGAGGGAGAGACGATCCCAAGCAGGGTCCACGCTGTCAGCGCAGAACCCGACACGGGGCCCGAACCCATAAACCGCGAGATGGTGACCTGAACCGAAGTCAAGAGTCGGATGTCTAGCCGACTGAGCCACCCAGACGCCCCACAAACTACGTCTTAAACGAATGAATGTGGAATGATTTCCCCGAAGAGGGCACTTGTGTTTGAAATGACAAGTTGTTCCTTTCCCGTATTTCACTTAAACTCTCTCCTGTATTGCAAACGTGGGCTATTACCTCACGACCCGAGCACACATGCCCACTGGGGACCTCACAGCCTCGCACGGCAGCAGGGACGAGCAAGGGCTGTGAGCCTGGGCTGTCGGTCCAGTAGCGTCCTCATTTACCTGTCTGAACGCCTGCCTTTCCTTTGTCGAGTGGGACCCTGAATGAGATGACCAGGTTAGCTGTGTCCCGTGACCTGGGCCACCGCTCAGTGAGAGGGAGGGGAGGGAGCCCCAGAAGGCTGGGACGGTTGTGGACCTTCTGGGACACGTGAGAGGAGGCACAAGCGTCAGCAACAGTGGAAGGAGGACAAGGATTCTAGAAGAAGATGGGGCTGCCTAGCCTCCCACAGCGGGCGAGCCGTTCTTTGGCCCTAAATACCAGCAGAGGCACCAGACTGATTCCTCTGGGTAACTTAGGATCCTAGCAGAGGAGAGGAAAAGAGAGGAAAGAGGGAAGGAAACTGGAAATCCGAAAAACAGAAAAGGTGAGGGATAAGCGGTTAATGAGTAGAAAGGAGAACGACAAGGGGGCAAAGTAAGAAGACGTGTTTTCTAGAAATGCGTAGTCGCTGACCTCCCCGGCCAGAGGGTGAATGTTTTGGACACACTGTAAGTATCTTTTCCTCTATTATCTCCCCTGCTCAATGCTCACATGGTCTGAGCACACTCACCCCTTTAGAGGTATTTGCGGGTTTGGGACACCCGGGTGGCTCATTCGGTTGAGCACCCGACTCTCGATTTCAGCTCGGGTCACGGTCTCACGGTTCATGAGATCGAGCCCCACGTCGGGGCTCTGTGCTGACAGCGCGGAGCCTGCTTGGGATTCTCTCTCTTCCTCTCTCTCTCTGCCCCTCCCCCACTCACTCCCTCAAAATAAATAAATAAACTAAAAAAAAAAAGAGGTATTTGTGGATAAATGAGTCATGATTCGCCCGCTTTAGTTCGGCATGTGCAACCACCTCCCTGCATATCCAGTGTAAAGAAAGTGTCTGAGGCTCAGTGCATGCTTACACGTGACAAGTAAGGGAGCGTTCTTCATGAGAAGTAATGTCAGAAGCAGAAAAATAAAGGTGCGGTGCCCTTAAAGGGGGCTCACGATAGAAATAATGCCCTTCGGCTCCTTGCAGTGATATTCCTGACAGGGGCTCTCTTCGATGACTTCTCAGAGATTATACGTACAGCCCAGATCTGTTGTAGGCTGTCCGAACACGGGATTTAAAAAGTTAATTTGGGGGGCGCCTGGGTGGCTCAGTCGGTTAAGTTTCCGACTCTTGATTTCGGCTCAGGTCATGATCTCACGGTTTGTGAGTTCGAGCCCTGCTCTATGCCGGGGCTCTGTGCTGACGATACATAGACTGCTTAGGTTTCTCTCTCTCCCTCTCTCTCTCTGCCTGCCCCCCACCCCCACCACTCTCTCTCTCAAAATAAATAAATAAATTTTAAAAAAAGTTAATTCTTTATTGCAGAGGATATTTATTAGGAGAATGGCTTCAACAAAAAAGGGGAAAAACTCTAAAAATCGGAAGAAATGATGATGGCACCTATTTAATTATAAGGACACATGAGACCCTTGTGGCTTGGAAAATCCCCTGGTTTTGTTACATCATTTCCAGTTCTATGTATTGTTGACTATGACAGAAGTTTCTAGAATGGGGAAAGTAAACAAAGGGCTCTATATTCAGACCCTGGGTACATCAAACCCGCTGACTACATTCCTTTTGGGTCTTTGCAGTGCCCTGGAAAAAAAAAAAAAAAGGTAATGAGTTTACTGAAATTATTGTGGAGAGGGCAAAGGTCAATTTGACAAGAGCAGACATGATCGATACCAGTTATAATGACATGGTTGACGGCCCTGGCCAGGCTCCATTGCTCCCTGGATGACAGTGTTTGTTTCCTACACATTTCAGTGCCTCATACAATCTCATTAGGAAGTCGAAATTAAAAATGCTCTGAAGGAATGATTTCTCCAGGCAAATGCTACTTCCAGAAGGGGTCCCCGGGCTTGAAGGACAGAATGGCACACAGGTAGCAAATCCGAGAACCCCCGTGTCTTGGGCGATAAGGACTCAGAGATAAATCCCACGCAGCCTTTAAAACCGAGAGGTGGCCTTTTTCCCACAGGGGACTCTGTCTAGAGATTCATGAGCCATACACAGAACGTCACAGACCTAACCCCTCCTCCTGGCTTGCTCTTCATCTGACACCGCCGTGTTTCGTTCCGCCCGGCCTCATCCAGAAGCGTGCGAAACCCTTGTGCAGAGTCAGTCCTCCGCGACGCACGGAAACTCTGCTGGGAAGCTGCTTCTCCGCCGTTTTCATGGGATAAGGTGTTAATGATATGTAGATTAGATGTCATCATGAAAGATAATTTGCATGCACGCACAGGGGAAAGGAGAAATTTGTGATTTTTAAAAATAATTTTTATGTTTATTTATTTATTTTCGAGAGAGAGAGAGAGAAAGCACAAGTAGGGGAGGGGCAGAGACACACACACACACACACACACACACACACACAGAATGTGAAGCAGGCTCCAGGCTCCGAGCTGTCAGCACAGAGCCCGACGCGGGGCTCGGACCCATGAACCGTGAGATCAGGACCTGAGCCTAAGTTGGACGCTTGACCGACGGAGCCACCTGGGCGCCCCTCTGTGGAACACCTGAGTCACCCAGGTGTCCCGAGAATTTTCGATGTTTAGGTAATAGCACATGTCTCCAGTCTCCTTCAGCCCTTTGTTTCACATTCAAAGTCGGCGTCCAAAAAGAATCAGTTGAAAACCTACAAAGAACCTGGGGCGTTGACACTATGGTTCCTTCCGGAAAGGTTAAAGGTGTGGGGGGAGCTAGACCCGTCCTGCCCTTGCACCTCTAAGGGAAAACACTGCTCTGTGTTAATGTTACATTTAACCTTGCTGGCCTGACCTTGAGGGAGCAGGCTAGCAGCCCTAGAGGAAAATGCTACCCTCCATAAATTTTTCCCCGGAAGGGCGTCTTCCCAAGACCCGTAGCTCAGTCATCTTGGACGCTACTTTTATGGACCTTGTGCAGCTGAACGTGAATCACTTATTTATGGATATTTGACATTTGCCGATGTAGTAATTCACTCTCTGGACATTTGTTCTATTTATTTTAATTCTTTCTAGAATGCAGTACAGAATTTAAGGCTTTTCAAATCTGCATGTGTATGCAGGCATTGTCGCTTTTGGTGCCTACATTAGCTAAATGGGTTTTTTGGACTTTCTTTGTTATGATGAAAATAGTCTTTTTATGCACGTGGAAAGAAAATTCAAGCAGTACAGTAGGTATGCAATAGAACAGAAGTTTCTTTTCCAACCCCCATACTCAGTCCCATTGTCCAGAGATAACCACGACCAGCAGTGTCTTATATTCTTGTTTGTCTTTTTGGAAAATCCCCATGCGTATCACATGTCACGTATCCGCGTCGATCGATCTAACACACACACATTCACACATGTATTACATATATGTACAGACACAAAAATTTGAATATACACAATGTGGGGAGACATTGGTGCACTCTGCTGTTTTTTACTTAACAATATCTGGGTGATCTTGACCTTGTCAATGCACACAGATTCATCTCATTCTATTTAATAGCCCTGAAATTTATGACTGCATGGGCGTATCTTAGATTATTTAATAATCTTGCTACAGATGGGCACTCCAGTTCCTGGCTAGAGCAAACAACTTTTCGGCAAAGACTCCTGCCTCCAAGCCAACGCCCGGTCCCCATGGCCACGTGCGACTTCAACCCTAGTTTCTCGAGTCATCACTCTGCCCTGAAGTCTAGACCGAATTTTTCTATTTGTTTCAACGTTTTTTTTTGTTTTTTGTTTTTTTTTTTATTTTTGGGACAGAGAGAGACAGAGCATGAACGGGGGAGGGGCAGAGAGAGAGGGAGACACAGAATCGGAAACAGGCTCCAGGCTCCGAGCCATCAGCCCAGAGCCTGACGCGGGGCTCGAACTCACAGACCGCGAGATCGTGACCTGGCTGAAGTCGGACGCCCAACCGACTGCGCCACCCAGGCGCCCCCGAATTTTTCTATTTGGATTTATGACTTCTTTGGCAAGGAAAAGCCTAAGATTGTTTTTACTTCGTTATTTTGCCCACTGGGCACAGCCACTGCTGTGAGCAGCAGGCTGGAAATTACGTTAAGAGATACTAGATAAATAAGCTAGCGTTCGGTCAGCTTCTTCCTTCACAGAAATCAAATTTATTCTCGTTTCTTTGCTTTTGTTTTTCTTTATCTTTTCCTGCCAAGCCAGCGCAGACTGGGAAATGGCTGGAGTTACTGTTTGGGGTCAGTCTTGCTTCTCCCGTCTCCACCAGCCGTCATAGATCAGTCAGTCGACCCAGGAGCGCGTCCTGGTCAGACAAGGCTCCACCGGCAGCCGTGGGTCCAGTCGCAAGATTCAGGGAGACGGGCTTCCGGCTGGCCAGCCGGTTGTCAGGACAGCTGCCGAGGAGGGTGGAGCAGGGGCCCGGTCCCCGCCCCCCCGGCTGTCTGGTGGCACTGGGGCAGGAGACGGCTCCGAGGGATGTTGCCCAGGGAGTGCCTCCAAGTGATCCCAGCACCCGGCTGCTCTTGGGAACAGAGGTCCCCGGGGCTCAGGAGCTTCTGCAGGAAAGATCTGCTAGCTTATCCCTTCCTCAAAAACTTTGTAGTTTCTCTCCGGAGTATTTTGCCTTGATGTTTCATGGCCACATTTCAGCTCTTCTGGACCGCCCACTATCAGGTTAATGCATGCTACTGCTCCTCCTTTAGCCTCCCTTGCCCAGGATTTTTGAGAAGCACAGCACATTTTCCCTAAGGAATGGCTCTGAGAAGGGATGATTCAGTTATCTAGAAGGAGGTCCAAGCTGTTGATAACTGCAGCCATGCCCCAGGATGGAGGCTGCAGGGGTGGGAGGGAACGAGGGAGAGTAGGACAGGCACGTCCTTCTCACTGACTGCCCCTTTGTACCCTCTGAGCATCACACTGTGTGTTCGCCTCATTCAAAACCACTGAAAAATGGGACTCCAGGGCGGCGCCGTTGGTTAAGCGTCTAACTTCGGCTCAGGTCACGATCTCATGGTTCGCGAGTTCGCGCCCCTCGTGGGGACCTGCACCGACAGTGCGGAGCCTGCCTGGGAGTCTCTCTCTCTCCCTCTCTCTGCCCCTCTCCCGGTCGCTCACAGGCCCCATCTTTCTCTCTCTAAATAAATTTTTAAAAATACTGAAAGCTTATGTCTTCAGTCAGCTTCTCAAGAAAGCACAACGTGTCCTACCACGAACAAAGGAGGGGCTGGAACTTCCGCAAAAATTGTGATGTCTTGAACAGAATGAAAACACCGGCATTTTTTTTTTTTTCAACGTTTTTTATTTATTTTTGGGACAGAGAGAGACAGAGTATGAACGGGGGAGGGGCAGAGAGAGAGGGAGACACAGAATCGGAAACAGGCTCCAGGCTCCGAGCCATCAGCCCAGAGCCCGACGCGGGGCTCGAACTCACAGACCGCGAGATCGTGACCTGGCTGAAGTCGGACGCTTAACCGACTGCGCCACCCAGGCGCCCCCCGGCATTTTTTTTAAAAGGAGAAAGACGAGGAGGAGAAGGAGGAACCCAGCTCACCTCCTTGTGCCTTTATTCTTCGGTTCCACCGTTCTTTCGTCTCGTCTTGGAGCCCCTCATTGGACCCCTTCGCTCCTTAGATCTTTCTCCATTGCTGCCTCCGCGTTGTGTCTCCCCACCTGCAATTTGGATGCCGGAGTTCCCTGGAATGTCCCTCTGGGTCATGTTAGGGGTTGAGAGTTGGGTTTTGAGGTCTACATCCCTTCGCTTATTGTGCCCCTTCCTTTATGGACCAAGCAGTTTTGCTTTAGTACGCTGGGCAAACACGGATGACCAACCTCCCACCTCCTTCTGGAACTCTGTGCTGCCCGCCAGAAGGAAGAAAGCAGCTTAGGTGAAGGATCTAAGCAGGACTTGCCCTTCAGTACCCCTGAGCATCAGGTGACCGGTCCCACAGATCTTACCTTCCCTGTGACAGGTGGAGAAGGAGACAGACAGCAAATCTACTGCTGGATGCACGTCCCTTTGTGATCTCCAGGGTGCAAACAGATTGGACGTGCCTGGGGGAAGCGTGGTCCTCCCACATGCCAAAGCCAGAGTAAATGCTGCACTCATCAAAGATATGAACGGGGGCGCCCGGGTGGCTCAGTCAGTTAAGTGTCCCAGTTCAGCTCAGGTCATGATCTCACGGTTCATGAGTATGAGCCCCACGTGGGGCTCGGGGCTAATAGTGTGGAGTCTGCTTGAGATTCTCTCTCTCTCTCTCTCTCTCTCTCTCTCTCTCTCCCCCCCACTCCGTCTTTGCCCCTCCCCCACTTGTACTTTCTCTCTCCCTCAAAATAAACGAATATGCTTTTGAAAAAGACGTGAATAAAGGCAACTCTCTTTAAAATTTTTTTCAACGTTATTTATTTATTTATTTATTTATTGAGAGAGACAGAGAGAGACAGAGGGTGAGTGGAGAAGGAGCAGAGAGAGGGAGACACAGAATCCGGAGCAGGCTCCAGGCTCTGAGCCGTCAGCACGAGAACCTGACGCGGGGCTCAAGCCCACAAACTGTGAAATCGTGACCTGAGCCGAAGTTGGACACTCAACCAACTGAGCCACCGAGGCGCCACAAGGCAAATGTCTTGAATGGAGGAAAAAACAACAAATGTGATTTAAAGGTGCTCGTAGCTTTAATTCCAAGGACCGTTCCTGAAATAGAATGATCTGGACTCTGGCTGATGGGGTGTAAGCATGAGCGGATAGAAGGGATGGACGGGTTTACCTATTGTCTACGGCTGGTCTCCTGTCCTTGTTCCGTAGTCACGGTGGAGATACATAGAGAGAGAGACAGCTCTGCGTTTGATGGTTTGTATGTTGAGCTCCTCTGGCTGTGGGCAGTGACAGAGATTGAGAAACCTGGAAAGGTAGTTGGGATGAACTACTGAGACAAGAGAGGGCAAGACGGTTCAAGACCGAACACGGGGAGCCACCAACATTCTGTGGATTAATGACCGAAGGACAGCATCTGGCAGCCATGATCAGAGAGGAGGAGGGAGTGTGGTTTTGCAACCGTGGACGTGGTTGTACCTCTGACCCCGCGAGCATTTCCATCCCAGACGGTCACCAGCACAAATCATTCCTGCATCTTGGGGGCAGCGATGCGGGGCTGCAGAGGGTGGGGGACATATGGCAGTTGGCCAGACCAGTTGGTTCCCATGGGGAAAAAATTTTAAGAAGGATGGAGGGATCAGAAGGTCGGTTAAAAGACCAGGGAACCAAAAGGCTGGTGGATTTTTCCTTGGGGAAATGCCCTTGGGAAAACAGACTTAGGAGATTGGAGGGGGCAGAATCAAGAAAGTAGAAAGACTACTCTATGACTAACGGGCAGAGTATTAGGTTACATAAAGCACAGGCTAACTTATAAGGAGGAAATGAAAATCGTACGTGGCTATGCCTCTAACAAAAGCAGCAAGGAGCCAAAGGACTCTATTCAGATGCTCCTGCCATATTCACACAGATGATAGTTCCAGAAGAAGCCAACTGTTGTATTCAAGAGAAGAGTCATCCCGAGTGACCGCACAGCAGACAAAGGAAGAGCTTGGTAACACGCCCCGTCCTCCTTCACCGCAGTTGGGAGAGCCGACAGGGCTGGATCGAGGCACAAAAGCACAATTGTTCCCATCTCTCTTGGGTCCAGCCAACTAGCTTTGAATTAAATGAAAATAATAAGCATCCCAGTTCACCTGGGGAGAACGGAGAAGGGGGCACGAAAGGAATCCAAGTTTCCATCAAATACGTCTTGGTTCATGGTACAGTGCTCTAATCACCTGGAATTTATTGTTACCCGGTTTTTCTCCTTCTCCACTGTAGCTATTAGAGTAGAAATTTAATTACGGTGATTGAATAATTAAACGAATCACAAATAACTTTTGCATAGCAAGCTTTTTCTTCCCCTTCACCTAAAAGGATGTTGGCACTGACATCAGGATTCTCTGTCCTTCTCAGGAGCCTTGAGGCCTGACTTCCAAAATTAGGGTCTTAATGTCCTTGATAGAAGTTCACATACAATAGGAAATGTAGGGAGCACCTGGCTGGCTCAGTTTATGGAGTGTGTGACTCTTGATCTCGGAGGTATGCGTTTGAGTCCCGTGTTGGGTATATAGATTACTTAAAAATAAAAATCTTTAAAAATTTTTCTAATGCTTATTTATTTTTGAAAGAAAGGGAGAGAGACAGAGTGCAAGCGGGGGAGGGACAGAAGGAGAGGGAGACACAGAACCCGAAGCAGGCTCCAGGCTCTGAGCTGTCAGCCCTGAGCCCGACACGAGGCTCAGACCCACGAACCGTGAGATCATGACCTGAGCCGTTGGGCACTTATCCCACTGGGCCACCCAGGTGCCCCAATAAAAATCTTTATCAAAAAAAAGAAGATAAAGTTTAGGGGTGCCTTGGGTCAGTTGGTAGAGCATGCAACTTTTGATCCCAAAGTCATGAGTTCAAGCTCCCCGAAGAGGCCCCCATTTGATCCCAGAGTCATGAGTTCAAGGCCCCTGATTGTGAATAAAATAAAAGATGAAATTTAAGTATTGAGGAAAGATTTAAAACAATCTTCTATAAGAATCTTATCTGAAAAGAATATTGATAGGAAAGACTAGGGCTTCTAAACGTTCATACCTATCTTGGGCATACAACAGAGATCGACAATTGATAATGAAGATTTAAATATGAAAAAGAAATCTTCTGGCTGTTTTTTGTTTTTGTTTTTGTTTTGCCAAAACAGCAAGAACAACAAAATACCCATAGTAGTAGTTCTTAGCAAAATGAGGACCTGAAACATTTCAGCCTTGTTGCTTCACAGAAATCAAACAAAAATCTTAAAAAGGCATTCTGAACCATTTGCTTATTTGTTTTCATAAAATCATGAACTTGAATGGACCGGAGAGTGGTGGTCCTCCTTATTTCTAGGCTTGGGACCACTTGAATGAGGCAAAAGGCTATGGCATCACAGATTCACACTTGTCTCCACCACAATCCACTGCCGTGTCCCCAAAACTCACCCTGGAGTCAATGTTGTAGTCCTCCCATGTGCAGCCTGGGGCCAGCATCTTACAGATTCTGCAGGGCTGAGACATTCCGGGTGTGTCCCTCCCCAGGACTTCTGGGAGTGTGGGTGGGGGTCTTTGTGAAGGGGACACTCCCACCTGACAAAGAACTTCAATCCTGGACCACCTGGCTTCGGCTGATCGAGGCCCTGGCTGCTTTCTCTGCCCCAGCTCCATTTCCGGCCGCCCGTACCTTGCCCTGAATCAGGTACAAAAACGGGTTTCTTTCACCTTCTCCTCTCAGCCGGGTTTCCTGGATGCCGATTTCCTCTCTCCTCCATCAATTTACGATTCTTTGAACCGCTCTTCTGGCCATAGCCCTTCATGCTCTGCCAGGTTCCCGGCCAGTCTCCTGGCAAATCACCTGTTCTGCCTCGGTCTCACCGACAAGACCCAAGCCTGCTGGCGAGAAAGGCTGTCCTCAAGCTCTGAGCCCCAGGAAGAAGCGCTGTCTCAGTTTAACAAGTGGGGGCCTAAGAGATCTAGTCCCACAGCTCCAGACAAAGAGAGGCAGGTTAGAGAGTCACACGCTCACCGGTTCAATAAATACCAAAGGCACCAAGCAACTCTGCCTCTGGACAGGCTTTCGGCTATTACACGGGAAGCTCAGTAGAGGGCGCTCCTGCATTATAACAGCTTCGCATGGGGGGGGGGGGCAGCGCACCGGAATCCAGGGATCCAGTCGGAAAATGCAAATAACGCCACATATTCTCGGCGAGCGTGGGGGCATACGTGCCCGTGTTCTGATATTTCCACCCAAACATATTCAGCTCTGGATAGGACGCTCGCTTGACATGTCTTGTCGTTTCCCTTACTGAAGCAAACATACGAGTGATGCAACGTATGTAATTGCTCTATTCACTAGATTCAGTCAAAAGTTATTTTAATCCGTGGCACACTTCGTTCCCCAACCCTTCAGAAAACGTCAGGATACAATTTCAAAAAGACTGCGGAGCTACCGTATTCTGTTCCCCGGAACTACCTGAGTCTTTCTCTGGGTGTCGAGCCATCTTGATGCAGGAGGGAGAGAAGTTGAAAAGTCACGGCCGCTGGACGTGAAATGCATCTCAGGCAAGACAGAAGGGCGCGCCGCTTTTTGAGAAACGGTCCTATCCTGATAAATGGGGGTGCAGAAGGTGGCACCCGGCAGCCAGTATTTTCTGCTCAGTGGAACCCTTGCCCCGGGGGCCAGGTGTCACTATCCAAGGACTGTGTGGACGCTACAAAACCCCTTTCTTTGCTGTTGGCAAGGCTAAGATTTACTGAGCACTTACTCTGTTCCCCGGGCACGGTGCCAAACCCTTTTACGCGTATCATTTATTTGTTTCTTATTTATTTATTGCCTGTGTTATTTAATCTTTGCCAACCACCGGTGTTAGACACAGTGTAGACATGAGGAGGTCGAGAACAGTGAAGTAGGCAGTGGCTAGAACGTGCTGGGAAATACAGAGCGTCCAGCCAGTTTCTGCACGCTTCCCTGGGCGGGTAGCCGCAATGCTGTGTCCCTGTAGAAGGAGACTCAGCTCGAGTCTTGGCGTTTCTGACACGGTACTGAAAACTACTTTCCTTTACATAATTCCAGTGTTTTTCGACTTACATCCATATGGGAAGGCAAGTCACCAGCTGACCCAGCTGAGTGACATTTTATGTGTTAGAAGTTAAATTATCAACTGTAAAATCAACTTATCGCCTGGTGAGTGAAATTAGAACGTAGAGTGGTTGCTATTCACTTACAGTGAGTTGCTGTTTAACGGCTCTGTTCTGGAAGGCTATTTCATGTTTATTAATCTGTTTTCTCTACTGGACGACAGACGGCCCTTTATTGCTAAACCCCACCATGGGGTGCAAACGGTGGGGGCTATGGTCAACCCTCCCTAGGCAGTAATTAGCACAGCATTCAGAGGACACATCAAATGTTTTACTAAAATATTTCCTTTCTGCTACCCTTAAAATAAAAGCAAGACCTGATGGCGGGTTGGGGGGGGGGGGTAGATGCAGGTGAGAAAAAGGAGCCCTGTGTTATGATCATTAGTGGGAGCAGGGGCGCCTGGGTGGCTCAGTCAGTCAAACATCCCACTCTTGGTTTCAGCTTGGGTCATGATCTCACCGTTTGTGAGTTCAAGCCCTACCTCGGGCTCTGTGCTGACAGTGCAGAGCCTGCTTGGGATTCTCTCTCTCTCTCTCTCTCTCTCTCTCTCTCTCCCTCTCTCCCTCTCTCCCTCTCTGCCACTCCCAGCTCATGATCGTGTGCTCTCTCTCTTTCTCTCTCATAATAAATAAATAAACTTAAAAAAAAATCATTTGTGGGAGCCAGATCCAGAGGGTTCCTCCCTGCTCTATCACTTTCCAAATAAATGCCCAAGTTCCAGGCTTGTCTGGGGCTGGCACCCAGCCTAGGCCCTGCCTGTAACACAGAGCAAAGAAGGAGAAGAAACAATCTCATGAGAAGGTGACTATCTCTGGGGCGGACCTTCAGAAGAGCCAAGAAAATCATTCCCCAAACACAAAATCCTGCCTTCCCAGGGTTCCCAATAACCAGATGACATCATTATAAACTACGTGCACATCTGTTATTTTTGCTTACTCACTACCACTTGCCCTTTTGAGAACAGACGCCTGAATATTCTTTGGGAACCACCCCTCCCCACTTCTAGCCCCTGGGCCATGTCTATGGGTGTGCTCCACCCTCCTGGACAGCGGTCTTGACCCCAGGGTGCGCTGAACAGGCCGAAAGGGTGTGTTCCCCGGGCTTTTGTTGCACTTACTGGGAAAGAGCTACACCTTTCTTCTTCTAGGATCTAAACCAAGGCTGTGAGTCCAGGGGTGCCAGTAGGAAAAAGAATCGATACAAAGAAAAACAGAGAGAGGCCCGGTCTAAGACTTCCCTGGAGCTCCTGGATCTAGCCATGCCTGAAGACAACCCTAAGCATAAAACTTTTCAGTTACGTCAGTGAATGTATTTCCATTTTGCCCAACCCGGTGTGAATTCGGTTTCTGTCTTTTGCAACTGAATTCACGTTGCTTACAACTTCATTCCCTGTTACATTCAAACAGTGTGTGGGGGGTGTGTGAACTGAGGGAGAACGGCAGGCCCTGGGCCCTGGGCATGAATACCACTGGGCTTGGAGCAGGCAGTCCTGGCTCCACCCTGGCAAAGTCCCAGGTGCCTAGGCCTCGGTCTCCTCATCTGGACCCACAAGGCCATTTCCAGCCCTGACATTCCAGTTCCAGTCCCTGGACCCCGTCCGGACCACCGGGACGGCAGTGACGGCTGCCACCACGGGAGTCCCAAAGATGGGATCTTCAGGTGTGGTCTTCTCATTTACTTTACCACAGCTTGTGCAGGGGAGGTGGTCAAGGAAAGCATTTCCGTAAAACTTCGGTATTTGTTCATAAACGTTGTCGTTTTCATTTTGTCCCTGGTGGCCCCGTTCCTGTCTTTTCTGCCTAATAAACTGGAGTGTTGCAAAGATGCTAGGGGCCATTTCGGCCACCGGCTGCCTCTCCGGAGCAGCTCGGGCCCCAGGTCTGTGTTACCCATAATGCACTCTGGGCTTCCTCTGCACCCAGAGGACGCGCATTTGTTACGTGTTTCCAAACCAGAATGAAAGGCGCTGCATTGGTGAAGGGACATGGAAACCAGGGAAGGGGAGCTGGTGTTGATTGTAACCCACGGTGCCATCTACTCCAAGCTCTGGACTCATTTTCAAAGTTTCAGGCCCCAAGAGCGTCTGGGGCCCCAAGGGAGGCGTGGTTCCCCTGGGAGCAGGTGGGTCTCAGGTCTGAGTGGAGAGGCAGACCGCGCTCCCCCATAAGGCTCCCGAGGATGCCCGCGCTGTTTGTGGCAGCCTAGAGTGCTGTCTGGGAAAGGTGAGTCGTCTAAGCCACCTGGGAAGCAAGGCTTGTGGCCTAGGGTGCAAATGCCTCCCCTTCACGGTGGCCCCCACAAGGCAAGCAACGCTGGACCTTGGGGGCTCCGTGGGCGCAGGCCTGGGCTCGAGGCGCAGCAGCGGCCCTGGAACCCCAGGAAGAAAGCAATACAGGCCATCATGGAGGGCCGGGTCCCCCGGGCACCGCAGAGGCCGCGAGAGTGGGGTGCGCCCGGGCCGGGACAGGCGCGCGGTGCAGGCTGGCGGCTGCCTGAGGCCCGCGCCTTCCTTGCTCCTCTCCCGGGGGCCTGACCACACGGCCCCATCCCCCCCCGCGGGGCCCTCTACGCCCACCCGGGAGCTCCCCAGCCCCAGGGGCGGAAGCTGTCCTCGCCTGCCCCCTCTCGGGCCTCCGGGCCGCTCCAGGGCCGGCTGAACGGGGACCCCCGAACCCGCTCCCCGAGGCAGGCTGTGCGGCCCGGGCTCGGAGGCTGGGGGTTCCGGGAGCCTGGAGCTATTTTCATCCGATGCGTCAGCCGGCCCGGGAGGAAGAGTCGGCCCCGGGCCCATTGTCTGCGCGCGGCGAGGGAGGGGGACGCGGAGGGCGATTTCGAACGCTCGGAAGGCGCGAAAGCGGCGCGCGGGGCGGGGAGGTGCTCGGCGGTCCGGGGGC